>NC_051847.1:245659521-245668340 GCF_002237135.1 Teleopsis dalmanni
ATAGGCGCTTTCCGGTATGGCTTTGAGTTCCCTCTGCGAATTCTGTTTTACGTCTTCTATGGATTCAAAACGCGTTCCTCTGAGTGGTAATTTGAGGTTGGGAAACAGGAAAAAGTCACACGGTGCAAGATCAGGTGAATACGGTGGCTGTTCGATGGTATTTATTGAATGTTTGGCCTTAAAATCGTTGATAATGTTGAACAAATTGAGGTGAATCGGAACAAGCCGGGCGTTGACACGTCGCATACACAAATTGTCCACCAAAATCAAACGAGCCATCTCACGACCGATGCCTAGCTCTCGTGCTATCTCTCTAACACTCACATGAGGATTTTTGAACACGATTTCCTTTGCCTTTTCAATGTTTTCGTCGGTGGTAGAGGTCGAAGGTCGTCCAGAACGCGGCATGTCTTCGACGGTCGTACGACAGTCCTGAAAGGCTTTGTACCACTCATAAACTTGAGTTTTCGATAAAACTGATTCCCCATAAGCCTTTTGTAGCATTCGCAACGATTCTGCACACGAAATTTCGTTCGAAAAACAAAATTTGATGCAAACTCTTTGTTCAATATTTTTTTCCATTGTTTTTTTCGCAACGCACTACTGAGGTGAACTGGTTTCAACAGCTGCCGTAAACGAACTGTCCTGAAGATAGCGCTCCAATTTGGCATGTAATTTAAGGACAGTGCTGCCAAACTACATAAACTTAAAATATCGAAAAATATACAGCGCGCGAATTTTAAATGAGAATTTCCGAAAGCTTTTCGGTCACAATGTATATGTCTTTGTAATTCTTTACATATCATCTGATTTATAGATCTCCACGGTTTAGAACAACAACAATAACCAAATGGCAAACTTCTTATACCCACCACCCACCCACTCTTCTCTTTACAAATTTTGTTTATTCAGCAATTATACACAGTTGCGTCTAATATAAATAACTCATTGATTTGTCTCTGGAAAGAAGGTGTGTTTTATTTAATGATAAGTTAGGTGTGTCCTCAATTACTGGAGCATCGATCAGCTGTCAATGCAAAACAACTTTTCAGTTCAAAATTGCTCGCTCACTACTTATGTTCACACACAACAGCATTCCTAAATATAAATTAAATATTATAATATTGACTGCCAGCAATGTGAAATGTTTGTTTTAAAATAATAATTCAATTAATTAAAACCTTTTAATAACTTTTAATGAAATCAAAAAAAAAAAAAAATAAATAAATAATTAAAATTAGTTATATGGTTGACCTTGGACACATGCGCGCAGATTTTGCCTAACCGCCGCTGACTTTCAACTTGAAAAATCTTTAAAGGCAACACAAAAAAAAAAAGAAAAAAGAAAAAAAAAATTGCTGTTATGTAGTAGTAGTAGTTGTTGTTGTTTGTTGCACACTTAATATGCATAATTCTTTGTTTACACTGTTGACAGGTGTTTTATATGAAAATAAAAAAATGTGAAGAAAAAAAAAACAAGAAAAAAATTTTACTATATTTTTTTTTATAGTAGTTTTTACTTCTAATAATTTATGGCGCTTGACTTCGCTTGAATTTACTGCATGTGCACATAAAAGCTGTTGTTGTATACTCTTTGTACATTGTTGGTTGGTTGTGACAGCGGTGGGAGGTGTACTTGCACTGCAATTGCACGCTTTCAAAATTCAATTTTAAATGAAATATATATAATTCTGTTTGTTCGTTCGTTCGTTTGTTAGATTATTGCATAAATTTTAAACTTAAAAGTGATGCGCAATCACGTACACATTTTTGCCTTTTATTGAAAAATACTAGAATTCTAGAAAATTTCAATGCAAACACAAAATAATAATAAAAAGCTAATAAAACGCCACACGTGCCGTTGTCGTTAAAATATAGGTCAAAGCTCTTATTGTCTCGTGTTGTAACAGAACAGAAGTAATGAGAGTGTTGCGCTTACATATACATATATATATGCACAACATATACTACACAACATATACTAAGTACAGACGAACAAATGTGCATAGCATATAACTGAACTATGCTGTTATATGCTGTAATATGTTGCTGTTTCCATGGTATAAATTGAAATGCGTTCTTTAAAGAAAAACGCAGTGCTGCGCTGTTAATTGACACACTTGCAAAAGGGTTCCGTCCGTCCTTTATGCTTAACATTTTTATGGTTTTTTTTATAACCATTTTATGCTGTACTGCAGTGTCACTTTAAGAAATTACTTTATTCTTGATAAATATAATATAAAGAGGTTTTAATTTTAAACAGTAGTGTACTACAACAACAAAAATTCATTTCATATATGATTTTAATTAATTGAATTTTGAATTTAATTTAATTTAATCGAATTTAAATATTATATATGTATATGCTTTTCTTTATAAATAAATAAGTTTATACTTTTAATGACAAAATTTTATTTATATATTTTAGTACGGTCTAAATAAATAAATAACTAAATGAATTATCATTTAGTTATATATTTTTAAATGAGCAAATTAATTAATTGTCTACATAATAAACAACTTCTTTTAAATAATTTTTAAAGAATATATTTTTTTTCACTAATATAAGACAAAGATCTATAGTATCATGAATATGACTATAGATTATCGAAATCTATATCTCGAAATATTGTTGACAATGAAATATATTTCTTAAAAATAATTTAAAATTTTTGTTTATTATTTTAACAATCGACAAATTATAATAATATATATAATATATATATATATTATAATATAATTTTAAAAAATATATTTCTAAATAAATAAATAATAACAATAAATAAATAAATTTAAAAAAAATAAATTTATTTAGTAAATAAATTATTATTTAAATAATAATTATTATTACATAAAAATTTAATATACAATTTAAAAATAAATAAATATATAAATAAATAAATAAATTATTATTTTAATAATTATTATGACATATAATTTAAATATATAACTTAAAAAATATATTTTTAATAAATAAATAATAATAATAAAAAAAAAATAATTTATTTAGTAAATAAAATATTATTTAAATAATAATTATTATTACATAAAAAATAATATACAATTTAAAAATAAATAAATAAATTATTATTTAAATAATTATTATTACATATAAATTAAATATATAATTTTAAAAAAATTTATTTCTAAATAAATAAATAATAATCATAATAAATGATAATTTATTTAGTAATTAAATAAATAAATAAATAAATTATTATTTAAATAATAATTATTATTAGATATAAATTAAATATGCAATTCAAAAAAACATATATATTTCTAATTTACATTTATTTTATTTTATTTATTTTATAATTATTCTTATACTATACCCTGTTTTATACTTATCATTTATTTTCTATTTTTTTCTCTTTCTTACAGCCAAATCGCACTTACTACTTAGAAGACCCTGAAGGTTTTTGTTTGAAATGGTGTGAAGCCATTGAAACAATGCACTCGCTAGTCTTTAAAAATATTGCAACACCCGCGCAAACTAACTCCTCTGCTATGTCAACGACATCGAACACGACGAGAAGCGGTTCGACATCTCTAAAAGCAAGCTCTTCAAACTGAAAATGCTGTTATTTGTGAAATTTTTAATATAAAACAAATAATTAGCAAACAAATGAATACAACATACACACACACACATACATACACGTACAAAAGCAGGCGTCATATAGTTTGAGCATAAAATAGAAAATCATTGCTGCAAACAAAAGTCGAAAGAGAGACATATAAAAATTTTAATGTCTTCAAACAGAGACGACGCTCTGCTTTAGACTGTGGCTCAAACAATATTGGCAGCACAAAAATGTTAAAAGAGACAAAGTTGATCAAAGGAACTCTGCTATGCGTCATGTTAAATATAATAAACAACAACAAACTGGATAACAACAACAAGATGAAAACTGAAAAAGATGAGTTAAGCTCAAAAATAAACAAATATGGCTGCTGCTGTTAGTGTAAAAACAATAACTCATTAAAAAATTAGCAAACAATTTATTTAAAAAAAATTTAGTTTAAAACAAATTTTTAGTTAAAAAATGTCAAGTAAAATTAAATTTAAAGTATATATATTTAATATTAAAAAATTACTAGAAAATATTATATTTAATTTATAAAATCAAATCAAATAAAATAATTTAATACAATTAATAAAGCAAATTAAGTAATTAAGTAAATAAAATAAAGATTTAGCAAAAATAATGATGAAACACAACTCAACCTAAGATTAATATTATTGTAATAAATTAATTATATTAATTTAATTTCAATTAAATATATAAATATAAGTAAGTCAAAATTATAGTTTATAGTATAAAACACATATACATATTTAAATATATATATTTAATTGTAAAACAAAAACAAAGTATGGAACAATAACGCTGGTTTGTAAATAATTAGTTCGGTTTTAGGTTAAGTAATAAAAAAAAGTAAATATTTATTTTTAATTAAGCATTAAATACAATTAAATAAATTATTTAACTTAACAGCTATTAGATTAAATAACGAAAAACTAAGCTAACTGCTAGTTTATAGTAAAACAATGTTTGTCATAATGTATAGTAACAAAACAAAAACAAAAAAAAAACAAAACAAAACAAAAAATACGTATGAAAAATTAATAAGAAAATTATTGTAAATTAATAAATGTGGAATATATCCAAAGTCCTCAGATAAACACATATGTAAGCAATATTGCAATATACACACATACTTGCATAAAAACGAGAACCTAAACAAACGCAAAATATATAACTAAAAAAAGTAATGGTAGTGCTAAGCTATAGCTCGGTGTGTTAGAAAGCCCTTTTGCAAACACAGAGTTGCTATAGCTTTTAAAAAGCAGTAAGCAAAAAAGCGTCAATAATAAGTTTAAACTTATTAACAAATATTAATTAATTGCTTCTAAGAATATTTTTAAAAATATATTTTTTTTTGTACATTTTGGAAGTTCTAAAACTTTATTTAAAAAACTAAAATTAACTTTTAAAAAATTCTTATTCAGTTTTTGCTGCTGCAATAGTGTTGCCATATTAATAAAAATTATATTTGCCGATAAATAACTGTAACGCCTTTGTTATGTGTTTGTATTTGTTGTATTTATATGTGTTTATTAAACTATAAATGTTAAAATTAATAATTAAGCTTCGTGTAATTATAAATTAAATTGCAAAATGAGAGAAAATCTAGTAAAATTAATTTAAAAAAACTTTGCATAAAAAATGTAATTAAATTAGGAAATAGGCGTCACTCGATGAACGTCACAAGCGTTGAAATTAACTTAATGGTCTACTAAAACGTTTTAGATTCGCACAGATCGTTTAAATTTTTTTTGTTCCGCTTTTATTATTAATGCTTTTAAAAACGGTACAGAAAAAACTTGTTTCTAACGCTACTACTCAACGCTTAACTGGCGTCATTTTAGTGACGTATATAAGCTTGACTTTTTCTTCTAGTGTTTCAATTTAATTTAACAAAGCTTATTATTTTTGCCCTATAACGAAACGTATAAGACTTAAAATCTTTTCTTTTTCTTTGCTATATGGAAACAAGGAAGGAAACATTTATAATAAATTATAAAAATAAATTGCAAATTAAAAAATGAGATCGAACATAAACAAAAAAACAAACAACATTAAAAATGAAATTAATTAATGAACTAATAAAATGCAAATAAATAGAATTTTAAAATTGAAAACTAGCAAAAAATGTAGCAAATAGAAGAAAAAACTAGAAAATTTATAGACAAAGTGTCAACACTACTGTTTTGCATATTTGCATTAAAAACAAACATATTAAAATAAAATTTTTCAATTTATTTAAAATTTAATTATGAAGGAAATTATATGTTAAAGCTAAAGCTTTTTACATATACAAAATTGTTAATATATTAATTAAAAGTTCTATTTTATGTTTTATATTTTGTTCCATTTTTTTTGGCAAATTGTTTAATTTTGTATTTTGCAATTAATTATTTTTTGTCGTTATGTATTATATTAGGAAAAAAAAAATAATTTGTTGTCAAACACTATTGTAAGCTAAAAATTATAAATATTTTTATTTAATTTTGCGTTTTCTAATAATTTTTTCTTTAATATTAATATTTTCGCTAATGTTTATAAGCATATAATTAGTCTTAAACTAAAACAGGTACGAAATTAAATTTTGACTAAAATTAAATTTAAAAAAATTTTTAAATTTATATTAAAACAAATTTGTATTATATAAAATTAATAATAAAAACAAACAAAATAATTCTTAATTAAATAATTTTTAGCATAAATTTTTTTCAAAATTTGTCTTAAAATTAATTGCAAAAATTTTGTTTTTAATTGCTGTGGAAAATTACATTTTGTTTATTTGTTTATTAAGTTACTAAATTTAAAAAAAAATAATTACTTTTCTTTATAGTTATTATACTTATTACATTTGTTGTGGTTTTTAAGTTTAAGCCCTTTATAAGTTTAATTAAATATTACACTATAAAACAAATTATATATAAATTTATCTCATTTCTTATTTATTTATTTTTGCATTAAAAAAGCGACATTTTTTTGTGTTTCAAGCAATTTATTATAGTTAAATTCTTAGTTTTTTTAATAAGAAAAATAAAAGAGAAAAGGATTTACTTATTATAAAAATTATTTATTATTTATATTAACTTAAACAAAAAAGTAAAAGTTTCATGTATAGATTTTTGTGTAGAATATACCAATATAAATTTAAGCACATTTGTTTTAGATTTTAAGTATAAATTATTTATAAAAAAAGAAAGAGAAATTAATTAAATAATTTTTAGTTTAAATTAAAAGAAAAAAAATTAAACTTTTCAAATAAAAATAAAATGTAAACAATGTTTAAAATATAACAAAAAATTTTATCTTTTTATTTATTTATTTATTCGGTTCTTTTGATATATCTAGGTTTTTTATTTCAACAGAGTCTACTTAAAGTAAAGGAGGAAACCAAACGATTATAATTTTTATAGAAGTTATAATAATATTGTATTTATTATTATTATTATAATAATATAATATTATTATATATAAATATTAAATTATAATAATAATATTATTATAAAAATTATTATATTATTATAATTATATAATAATAATATAATTATTATTATCATAATATTATAATTACTATTATTATAATTTGAATAGTGTCGTTGAAAATATTTTATTTTCTGAATATTTTTCTTAGCATTTGATTCTATTTAAATAAAATTTATTTTGAAACTATTTTTATAGAATATATTCAATATTTGAAAAAATCCTTTTATGATTCGTTTATTTTTTTATTTGGTTACCAATTGTTTTAAAAACATTTAATGATTTTATGAGCTTTTTTTTCGCTCATAAATAATCTGAATTAAATAAATAATGTTATTATTTATTAATAAATAACTTATCAAATTTTTAAAAATATTTAGTTTACTAATAACCACAGCATTTTTTTTTAATTAGTCAAATTCTTCGCTTATTGTCATTATCTCTTTTCATATTATCGATTTTCCTTTTAGCGCTAAAATTTAACATAATATATTATATATAAAATAGTTTAGTTAAATTAATTAAAGTAAAATTTAAAACAATACTGAATGTGTTCGTCGATTTAAGTAAATGAATTCAAATTGAGCAAGCTCAATTCAAAAAATTTATATATGTAATACTTAATTAAAATTTTAATTAAAAATTAAAGTGTTGAAAATTGCTTCGAAAATAGTTAAAAAATAATTTTTATAACTTTGGGTACAAACAAGACAAGTTATTAAGATCATTAATATATGTACATATATGTATAGATTTTTTTTTAAATAATATATGTTGAATAAGCAACATTTACAACCATATATATAAAATATATGAAGCGTATAACTAAATGAAGGATAAAAAGTACGGTTCTCATACGATAATAAGGACTGTGAATTTAGTTGCTCAATTGAGGTTTATTAAAAAAAATCTACTCAATAAAGATCGGAATGTTTTTTTCATAATGTAGATGGTTTACAAATTTACAGGGTAAAATTAATTAAATAGTTGTATATTGATATTATGTACTTTAATAAAATGTACTGAAATTTCTCTTTTTAAGACAAAATATTTGAAGGTCCAATTACCTGCAGTTGTGATGATCAACATAATATGATAAAAAAATAGTTATTTGAAGAATATTCGTAAAGGACTCCATTGCAGTATATATATTGTGTGAATATAGCACTAGCTAACAATGTTTTCGATTGAGTTTATAGCTAAAACCATAGTTGTATATCTTTATCTCATATATCTAAGGCAACATAACACACCTCATCATTTGTTATTATAATCACAAAAACCCAATTAATTCAATCAATGGATTAATTTTAAGCAACTTAGGCTTTGGAACACTTCTGAAAAATGTTACTTAAAAGATTAACCTTATCATATCTAATATAAAAAAACAAATGTTATGTGAAGCCTATTTAGGTAACCATAAAACCTTATTATTGAGCCTTAAAAAATGTCTATATATGTATGCTCTCCGCTATACAAAAATCAGACTATTTTTGACTCAGAGTTATATGCAATCCACGTTATTATTAAAAAATAATTGAATAGGGTGAAATTTTCTTAACAATGTCTATAATTAACTATAGCATGCTATAATTAAGTTTGATATAATTAAGCTTTTCTGTACCTATGTACAGATTTCGCAATGTAGGAAATCCCTGTTTATAGCGAATATACGTTATCAGACTAATAAATTGGTCGTAACAGATCGGTAAGTCCAAATCCGAAGTTTTTTGCATATATTTTTATACATAT
>NC_051847.1:245668440-245672175 GCF_002237135.1 Teleopsis dalmanni
TATATATAAATATTTACATCCTATTTAATCCAACTAAATCCCAATCCTTGTATTACATCATAATAACAATGCCTAATATTAGCAGATGACTAATGTTTTATTAGTAACAAGTTAACAATATGTTAGCTACAAAACCAATTCAGACGTGTAAAATCCTTTCGACAAATATGAACTAATCGTCAATAAACAAGTGTTATCATTTTTAAATGTTGTGATATGTCATATATGCGGACTTATAACAGAAATGAACAGGAATAAGCAAATCAAAAAAACATGAAAGCTACAAATAAATCAAACAAATAAAAACGGAACAATTCAATTGTAACATTCGACGGAAATCCCATTTACATTTCGAAAAAAGGATACGGCAATCGAATAGCACCAAGCGAAAGGACATCTAAATCAAACACAACTATTAAAAGTAAACATTTGAGCAGCCAACAACAACAATAACTTCAACAATCCACCACTCTGATGGATGTGTGAGGTATGAAAATAGTAGCTTGAGCCCAAAGTGAACATATGGACCGGAGGCAAATTTACACTTTAAAGCGGCAACACCCCATCGATGTGATGGTGTGATGTGATGATGCGACTAACTCACCCCTTCCGCTGTGCAGCGATAGTGTTCACTTGCTGTCAGTATATCCATCCGTTTTAACAATTTGTACAATTGTCGTAGAATTTATCACTGGGAACCGGGACGCAAACGAACAACTTCCGATTACAACTTCATTTGTAAATATTTCCGAACTTTTTATTTTACTTTATTTTATTTTATTTTATTTTATTTTATTTATTTGAAATTGTATTTTTATTTTGTTAAGGCGAGATTTTTCCATTCACACCAACAAAATGTGAGGGTGTTTTATTGTGTTTATTGTTGTTGTTTCTCTTAATAGTTAAAGCATTTAATAAAAAAAACCACATCTGTCAACTTCAATGAACTGTCAAATAGGATGTTCATTCAACATTTTTGGGATACGCAAGTCAAACTCTAAAGGATAAATGCGCGAATATTGCTTTTTGATATGCCCCGTCCGTCCATCCGTCCATCCGTCTGACAGTTTTAACGCCTGCTCACTTTTAAGCCCATTTACTGGTTTTTTCTTTTACACTTGTTTGTTTTTTTTTTTGTATGGTATATAGTGGAACTTCAAATGGTGTAAATTAAGCCCAAAGGATTTTGCTTTATTGCCCTTTTAGAGTTTTAAATGCTGTGGATTCTTTTTTGATCCCATTTCACTTTACATGTTCTGTTCGGCTTGGCTACCAATTCTTCAAGGGGTGCTAATCTCTTTAACATATATTTGCATTATTTATGTATTTTGACCCTCATTACAAAAGAAAGCACTACGAAAAAAATAAGAGTTTTCAAAGCAGTATCAAAAAAAAAATTCCCGAATTTATGCAGAAAATATTGTACTGTCAAAAATTAGTTCACCCCAATTGGACGCTACAGGCGTTCGCTCAATGATGTAATTTACTACTCATAGTATCTAAGACGTAAGCACATCCACAACAAGTGATATTAGTCGTTATGTTGTGGCATTGGAACTATGATAATTCTGTTTCTGCCTTCCAGCTTCGGAAGGACATAGCATTTCCATGTTGTGCAATAATTTTATGTGTCGCATTTTGATGAACTGGTACTCTGGAACTCGCAGTCGTAATAAACTTGTAAATTTATTCCTTACATTTTCTGCATATATTATGTATAAAATTCATTAAGTTTGTTTTCGTTTCGTTGTTGTTTTGTATTATTTTATTGTTTCCTGTTAGTATTTGTACAATTAAATTTGTCATTTCGTATTCTCAGCTAAAAACTTATAAATATGCCAGTTGCAACCCAGTTTCCACCATATTCCTACAACCTCACCCGCTTCCCAGTGTATGCTCAACAGATTCGCCCGGAATTCACAATTCACAATTCAGAATTCAGAATTCACTATTGTTATTTTGTATGTTTCCATTCCTGTAAATACGGGTTGAGAGTGATTTGAAGAATTTTCCTCTTGAGTTACTTTTGCAGAACTTTTGTTTAAACAACTTTTTTCGAAGAATGGAAAACTATGCGCCATAGCACGAGTAGTTCAGCGATGAGTAGCAATGGCAACCGGAACGCTTCCATGCCGGATTCGTACTCCTTCAGTGTTTTCGTATTAGTGTCTTGCTCCTGCTGCTTCAATACTTTTCACATAGTTTGCCAGCTACTGCAAAACTAAGTTTTTGCAGTTTTTTACACTTGAATTCACAAAATTGTCACGTTTGTTATTTTTCGTTGTGGAATTTATTTACTCAACTGATTTTGATAACATTCGTCTACATGCAAAGATTACGCAATTAATGCCAAGGATATCTGCAATTTAATATTCCACAGTGAAATTATTTCTATGCTTGATACATTGTATTTACTCTCATATCCTTTGCATTAGATTTGGATACTCTTTTAAAGATTCTTGGCGTAAAAAAATCTGCTAAAAAGTTTTAAAATAAATTTATTCCCTACTTTTCTATCATTTAGAAACAATTTCAAATGGACAATTTAAAAAAAAATGTTTGAGGGTGACTACTGTATTGGTTACTCAACTAACACTACCATCGATTTAAAAAGTTATGTATATAAAAAAAAATATTACTATACGTTTTTATATAACTAATCCATTTGGTAAATAATTGTAGTAGCTAGACATCTGATTTCAGCTCACCAATATAGCTTTAGGAGCAACAATTCTACGCTAGATATTACTTATGTACTTATTTTGAAGAAGGTTCACAGTTATGGTACACTGATGAGTCCAAATTATAAAACGTCGGCGCTAGAACGAGAATTGTAGGGCCAAATTTACACACCATAGAGCTATCTGTTAGAGAATGCATACGTAGGGTCACTCGCAGTAGTAATATATGCATCCTCTCAGACAATCCAGCAGCTCTGTAATCACAAATGGAATTAATATTCCAATTAAAGTTGGTTTGGGACTGTTTCAATTTTCTCAATATCCTAGCGACGAGAAATTTTTGTGACTTTGCTATGAATACCGGGACACGAGGTGTAAGAAGGCAATAAAAGGGCGGATGTACTGGCTAAAAAGGTAGCAAAAACACCTTTGGTAGGCCCAAAACCCTTCTTTGAAGTTAACAATAGCTTTAAAATCAGCCTAGTAGGCGAAAGGGAAAAACACAACCTAACTGACTCCTGGGGAGTCCCAAAAAGCATGCGGCAGTTTTATTATCCTTGCAGTGGAATTTTGAGCCCTAAACACTTAGCTGGAATATGGCCAAAGTTGTCATAAAACTTTTTAAAAGTTTGGAATTGAATTTCTAGAATATACCATTTCATAAGATGATGCACACGTCATGCTATAATCGATTTTTAAGATATTCTCCGGTCGTTTGATATCAAATAATCGACTCATATTGATTTCAACTTAAAGAAAAATGTATTACTTTTTCTTAAATGCACTAAAATAAAATTGTTGTTAGTGTAGTAGTTTGGGTTACTAAAAAAAATTGCTGCCATTTGTTTATAGATCCTCACCAAAACTGATATATGTGTTTAGAGTTGAAAGGCAAAAAAATTGAAGGATACACAGTTGCAAGAGTATGGAAGGTTCAATATTTCATATGAAAGCGCGATTACTTTTTTTCATCATACACAATTTTACTTTCTCCAATGTCGCTAAATAATTAATATATCTAAAAATAAAAAATTTCTTAAAATTACTTCAGTTC
>NC_051847.1:245672275-245680658 GCF_002237135.1 Teleopsis dalmanni
TCTTTGAGTTCTTATACGTTACAACTATGTGTCAATAAGCCTAAAGGGATACTTATGATCGCCTGCTCTTTACTAATGCAAAGAGTTTCTGTTTATGCATCTCGTGAGTAGCTATAAGATTAGTATTGAATTTTTTTTTTAAACGTGTCGATTTTGGTGACAGTCAAAGCCACAGAGGCGGAATAAACCTCTATTGCTAAATATGGTTTTAGAGTACTGTATAAAAAAACTATAGATTTCCTATATTCTCAAATAATTATTGTTATAAACTGCACTAGTCTTAACATATTTTTAAAAAACCTTTACTATTCGTATTGTTTTATTAATCTCTGTATTCTAAATCAAAATTTCAAGTCAAAGAAATACGATTTCACACACTTATAAAGAAAGTAACATAACGCCAAAGTGTAAAAATACGGGTAGATATTTCCTAATATATAAACAACAAATACCTAATACCTACCGACATTAAAATAAATCAATTTGTCGGCGTTGCTATATTAATTTCTTCCCGCACTATTTGAGTTAAGTTTGAAACATTTCAACAGGATTTCGTCCACCATTCCACGAATATGGCAACGAAATTCAAATTCAATTTCACTTTTACTGTCATTTTCATTCACACTGGGAACAGTGCTTCCGTCAACAGAAGTCGCATTAAAATGCGTTTGTAATACGTTTGTTATCCTGTTGGCAACTGTTAGGTATCAAATGCGTCAGAAGGCATTCGAACTACTGAACAAGCTGTAAGCAATGTTATTCGTATTTTGTGTCATTTCCGTTCTCAACAAGTCTAACTGGACTTACATCTGTGTTAGCATTGGCAAGCTCCTACCCATTGCAGGGCATGACCTGGATTTGTTTCCTTTCCGTGGCACATGGAGTGTGGTGCAGTCAAGTTCAGTTAAGTTTAGCTCGATTTCAGTGCACATTGCGTGTTGTTGTCCTGCTGTTGTCTTGAGCATATTCTTCACAACTGTGGACGTCTTTATGCTGGTACTCGTATATTGTTTTTACTATCCGCCAGCTTATCATTATTAACATCTATTTGGTTGTACTTCTATCTTTAAGCTCGTATCTGTTTCTGTCTTGGCTACGGCATGTATTTGTGCGGCAAATATTTTTGTTATTTTCGGTATGGTTTTTATGTCGTCATTATTATCATTTACTTTCTGCTTATTTCTGCTGTTATTTTGATTATTTGTGACTTTACGTAAATTACTTCGCTTTCAGCGCATTATCCTGATGGCTTGATTTCTAGTCAACGATTATATTGTGGTAAAGTAACAATTTAATGGCGCATTCTTAGCATTTTACTTTGATTTATGCTCCAAGATTATTTTAATGACAAAGAATTTTTGTTCTCTCTGGCCGTATCGCCATAATTGTGAACTTTTTTCACTTCCTTCGCTCTGCTTTTGTTTGAATTCAATTTCTTTGCCAAAAAGTTTGCAGGAAATGCTTAAGGTTAATTGAAATTGTAGCAGAAGACATCGCATTCGAAATTGCAGAAAGACGAGAACGAGTGTCTCATTTTGAATTTTAAAATAAATTTTGCTGTGTCTTGGCAACTTTGCTTTAAACACACTTGAAAAAGTGATTAAAAATAAAATTAAGGAAAGAAGTTTTGAAATATGTGAGGACATTAAAAATGTTTTTTTTTCTACGTGTTGGGATTTATTGTTTTATTTTAAAAATTTTGCTGAGACTTTAAAGAACATATGGAGTTTTTTCTTTAAAAGTAAATAAATAAATAATTATTTTAACATATTTTTTTCACAGTTTCCAAAATTTAATAGTACTTAATAGAATACTACGAAGTTTATTATTTATTAAATATTTAGAGAGAAAAATGTACCGAAGACATTGTAGTTCGATGCTGAATCATATCAATCGTATTACAATATTTAAATTGGATATTGAATTATAATTATTATTCGAAAGTCTTAATGTAACATTCTAATAACGTCAAAGTCAAGAAAAAATCTGTAAAACATAACGATACTATTGAATTATTCTTCTGTCAGAGGTACTGCTTTGTAAGAATTACCTCTGAGGTCATTCATTTTAGACGCTTTTTTATTCTTGTTATAGAATATATTTTTCGATACGAATATAAATATTAAGAAAAATAGATTATGTTATAGGTAAACATATCTGAAAAGAAATAAAAATTATTTTAAAATCCTGAATTGCTTACAATGATATTCTCGTTAGCACATCCTCACAGTTATACAGAATATGTTCAGATCGGCTTCACGTTTTGCTTTTGAAATATATGACTCTTTTGAAATAAATACATCTTGCTCGATATTAAACTGAATTCTTTTAGACTGAGATCATCTTCTAGATTTGTTAATGTAACAGAAGTTTACTTTGAAATGGAAGTGTCAGGATCCAGTTCCTGCAGGCATTACTAAATCAATTTCGGCGTGTAATATATTTATTACTGCTTCAATTTTTTTCTAATGCCAGGGAATTGCCATCACAAGCATCCGGTGCGATTATATGATTACATTATAATAGCAAGTTGAATATCTATAATATGTAAAAAAGAAGACCAAAGATATTATTTCATAGTTCTTTAACTCTTTTTAAGTCTTAGTCTTAATAGAGTACTTTCGAGATAATTCTTATGGCTAGATCATGGCTGCTTCTTCACAAATTGAACATTTGACTTCTCTTGCTACCGACTTTACTAATATTTACGAACAAAACTTTAAGTTCTCGTTATGGAATAGTTAGCAGCATATTTGCCACAAACTACTATATATATTATAATTCATAGCCGTGTGTATTTGAACAACTACTATGAGGAAGTGTTGAATCCAAATTCATTGAAAAGGATTATGTATTTTTAAAATAGAAATGGAATAGTTTTTCGAACTCTTATATTGGAAAAAAGTGTTAGTTTACGTTAGTAAATTCAATCGAAAATGCAAGACGTTTCACATTATTTCTGATTGTGTTGGAGAATATATAGGGTTCTCCTACCTGCATCTGTGATTTGAATTCACAATGTTGAGTGTCTGCAATTCAGTTAGATTTAATTATAGCGCAAAAAATATCCCTTGGTAGCATGTTACCCTCAGTTGGAAAACAGAATTCTAAATTTTAATGAAATTTACTTTTAGTTGTTGATACCAACTAAATGATTTGTTATTTTCGGAAGAAGTGCATATAAAATTTTGTAATCAGGCGTGTAGATATAAATTGAGTTTAGTGTAGGTGATCTTCTAGATATTTTCAGTTACATACATAAATTTGATCCTTATTAAACAGTAACTATACATAAATATATATATATATTTTATTTAATTTTGTATTCTTCGATTAATTTTGGGCCTGCATAATATCCATCTTGTATTATAACTTATAGTTAAGAAATTGATTTGATTTAGAAATTATGCATTTTCTTTGTCTAAACAAATTTTTTTTATAAGTTAATTATGCAAATTGCTGATAAAATCATTAAAGTGTCATATAGTATATCAGTTACAAAGCATGTAATTCTATTTCAATTTCTGGGATGAGAGTGAATTAAGTTAACTAACACACACATGAAAATACAATTAAATAAATTTCTTTATACTTCACTTTATTACTTATTAAATGTTATAATTAAAATGTTGGTAATCAACTTATGTTTTTTCGGATCGCGAAAGTAAACAGTTTACTTCTAAAGCATTTATATTCAATTTGAATATTTTTTATTTAAATAAAATTCATAAAACTACAATCTAACATTTTATTGTTTTCCTCATAATTTAAACAATTAAATTAATAATAATTGTTTTTCCCTATTTCTGTATCAACAATTAATTTCCGTTAAGGAAATATGCGAACATAATTGGAAGGGTTCCTTCTCTTTGGACAAATGTTTAAAACTTAAAAAGGAAAAATTTCTTAGTTTTCTTAACGCCTCAACTATTTACGCTTTGATAATTATTTACAACAAAAAAAGCAAACATTTTTCTTTTATTTTGGAAAATTATTACCAACAAAATATCCACATAAAAGACCCAAAATATTAAAATTAACAACTAAAAATGAAAAAGGAGCCAAAGTTAAATAAAACTAAACGTTCAACGTACCTCAGCCAAGTGCACATTTTGCATGTCAAAAGAAAGTTTAAAACTTTGCTTTCACTTCAGCTTCCGCTTGCAATGCTTAAGTACTTCCGCGCATAACAGTGAGTGAAGAAAGTTTAGTACCAAAAAAAGAAATGCAGTACTTCCGCTGCTTAACGCGAGGTCAGCACTTTTGTGCCAAAGTGTAACAAAGTTTACGCTGACTAAGGCCAAGTGAGAATAACATTCATTTTTATATTTGAACTCCGGAGGATTCAGAAGAATTTTCAGCTTAAAAGTATGCAATATATTTTTATTTTTAAATATTTTTATCTTCTTGCGTTAGTTAATTCACGCTTTTCTTATAGTTTTTGCTCATTTTTCAAGTTGTTCAGTACTTAAGTAAACGATTTTGGCACGGATTTCATACAATGTTTACAAAATAATTTATTGATTTATTAGTAAAAAATCAAAATTAAAAAAATAACTGACAAGAAATAAATTATTTTAAAAATATTACAAAAAAACAGAACTATAAAAGCTTATTTAAAACAAAAAGTCTACTAAAATAGTACTGAATGCTTGATACTCACATTACTACATTTTTCGCACATCGTCTAAGTATTTGCGCAAATACAAAAGCAAATACCAGAGCAAATATCTATAAATATGTGCAAATTTCAAGCGGAGTGTTGGGGTGTTAGGGCGTTGGAGTGTATTTAAGTATTTAAGCTAAATATATATGTTCTTTGAAGTGTTACATATTTCGTTATTAAATCATCAGCTTTCAAACCGCACTCAGCATACGATGCTCTGCTGTCTCACACTCGATACTTTTTTTGGGTTAGATATTCTGCTCGTTCTCGTTCAAATGGTTTCAATATTAAATAGTTTGCCAAATATTGCTTAGTTTTTTACTGCGCTTTTAATTAATGTATGAGAAAGTGTGAAAGTGCTGAAAAGTTTTTAGTCTGAAATATTTTCCGTTTTACCACTGGGATTTTATGCTAAGTTGAGTTGAATTGCTGCAAGTGTCATTAAAATAGTTAAGGCTCATTATTCACTTTTGTGGAAATGTTCCGAAAAGTGTATTAAATTGTATAATATTTGCATATGCCTTGGCTAACTACTACCAGAGAAGTACTACCAGAAAGTATAAAAAGTATATTTTATTACCCTTATAAATGATTGTGTATGGCTGATGAAGACCATTTACGCCCACATGTGCCGCATACATTGTTTCTATGTACGATGGACCAAGTTTAAATGTGCCTGCCAAAGCAAAAGACTAGTGGATATATGTAGATGTTGACCCAGAGTGTATGGTTTTGCTGTATTTGTGAAATATGATGTGGGACTAAAATCGATTTTAAATGAAAAATTATTTAGCACAGTTTATCTTAAATGTATATATCGGTGTATATTTTATTTAAAATGAGCAATAAAATAATTATACTAAACTTATATCTCAATTATTTATATAAGTATGGTATGACTCAACAATTTTTTTAATTATTAGTTTTTATGCTTTAAAGTTATGATTGTTAATTTTAATGGCTGTTTTAGAAACACTAGTTTGATTCGCATTGACCATTGAGTGCATTTTTAAATTAGTACACAGCTGAGATAGTAGTTTATGAAAACTGAGATGTCAATCACATGATACACATGCAATTAACTCAAAATATATAGTGGAAATAAATTTGTCAACAAAACTGTGATTATATAATATAACAATAATATGTATTTATTTGCAGTTTAATGAAATACCTATCCAAATGAAGTTCAACAGAAAATGAAGTTCAAAGTGTAATTTCTCGATTACTTTTTGATGAAAATTAAATACTCGTACATGACAATGTATAACTTCACTAAAATACTTGTAATTTAGAAGTAATCGTTTACTAACCTTGCCGTTAAAGCGTGGAACTTCTTTGAGTGTAAAAGTACTCACCCTGTTTTATAAAAAATTCTAACCAGACACATATGTCTTATGATCAGTTTCATCTGTTGATGAAATGAGGGTGACTTCGATGTATGCGATTACAAGATTGTAGGCGCCGACCCTATCAGAAATTGAATACAACGCCTTTCAGAACTTTTATGGATTATTAGTAACTAGCGTTTTGCAGATCAAATGTCGAAGACAATTATTGGCGTGCACTCAGCCATTATATTGTAAATAAAAAATATAAATATAGAACGTTTACCTATTGAGTACTTAATTAAAAATTTACAATCCCCAACTTTCATAGTTTTTACGCGGCATATGAAATAGATTTGTTTAATTTCATTTCTTTGAACAACAAATTTACATATGTTCTATGAAACAAGCGTTATGGTATAGTATTATATGGTATCGCAACATTTTTGAAACAATTCTCAACTTTCATAAGGACGTTCCTCTACTCATGTATATCATTGTCGAAACGTAGACTTCGTACAAATGCTTGCCATAGTTTACAGACTTGCATTCACTTAGGGCATTCTTTTCCTTAATATGTTAATTTTGTTGTATACAAATCATTCACATTTTAAATCCACTAACAGAATATGTTATTGAAAATTGGCTCTGACGATTGGACACCGAACAACAGCAAAAAAAAATATCCACAAAAAATTCTTTTTCCATCCAAAACGCAGAAGAAGATACCTCTCGTCATAAACATGATTTGAGATAGAATTACGGACATCCAAATTAGTTACTGGTAAATTATATGTTTATGTCCTATAGTTGAAATTTTAACATAGCTAAATATTTAATAGTGAGATAAATTATCCTTGAGCTACCTTAACCTGAATATCGTTGAATTCACATTTAATTTTTTTGCTGCGACGAACTTGCTTGAATTGTACGACTGACGGCGAATATAATCTCTATGATTAAATGTTGCGTAGTACCAACCCCAATCTGCAAGAGAGACTGTATTTATCTATTCCTGGGTTTTAATTTGCACTGATTTAATCGACTTAAACGTAGGTCAGTTTGTTCCTGTTTCTAATATTGCCAGTCAAAAATTTCGTATCTTTAGGAATAATTAAATATGTGTTATCATCCTAATTTGAACTCCGGTAATTATTAAGTTTTAATTTAGTATTTCGCTATTTAATCCTAAATTAAACTTAATTCACTAAAGTTGTAATTATATCACAGACGAAATGGCATAGGACAAGTCCCATACCCAAAGGTCTCTTACGAAATTATTGCTTAACACAATCACTGCAATGTTTTAAACATTCATATAAAAACACTTTAAATTTTATATGACATAATTAATTATTTCCACAGAATATATATAGTCCGTTGAATTGGTCTGAAATTCATTTTAATTGCTCTTCAGCGATGTCCTTCATTTGCTTTAGACTCGTTGCAACCACATTTCTTCACTTTTAATGACTTTTCACATGCAAGCGACTGAAGAACTATGAGGAAATACTTAAATCAGTTTAATATTGTGCAAAAACCATTTCGATTCTTTTATTTAATTTTCCGCAATGTATTTAATGACTAAAAGTTTGTCTTAACTAAATGATTTGCTAAGAAGACATTATTTAAAACTTATGGTCTCGGAAATGTTTATTTTGTTTGCACATGTGCAAACATTCATCCATTCTACAACTATAATTCTGTTATATCTCGACAAATTTAAATACTTTTCCTCAAATACAAAACATCTTTGCACATAAAGAAAATCTTTAGAAACTGAAAACTTTTTCCGAAGATTGCTTGCCACAAATGTAAATACTGAATGTAGATATGATTTATATCTTATATATAAATCTTAAGATACATTTTTAATATATGAGTTGAAAATAAAGAAAAAAAAATAATAACAAAACTTTGGAAGAAACCTCGTTTAAGTGGTGCTGCTGCTCAAGAGTTCTTCTCTTTAATAGAAGGAACTCCAATGGAAGTCTGCTAAATTAGAAAATAAATTTTGAATTTATTTTATTTGTGAAGCATCGTCTGTATGGCAACTATTGGCAGATTATGTTTTAAATACATTTTGAAAGTTTTCTCAAATACTATTGCAGAAAAAGAAATAAAATTAAAATAAAAACAAAAGTACAGAAATATGAATGGATTGATTGTGAATCGAAGTTGGAAAAGTGTTCAATAAAAATTGGAATTCGATTTTTCAAACAACAATGACAAAGTTTTTTATCTCAATTTTAAATTATTTGATTAAAAAAAAATAGAAATTAAATATTAACATAAATAAGTGTGGCGACCCAGTTGGCTGTGCATTTATTGAATTTAAAAAGTAAAATTCAATTTCAAATATTTTTAAGTTTTTTGTTTTGATTGAGGA
>NC_051847.1:245680758-245683520 GCF_002237135.1 Teleopsis dalmanni
CAGTTCAAAGTAATAGTTTGGAAATAATGATCTCCACTCTCACTCAGAGCTTAACTCAGTTCATGTCAATCATACAAACTACTCTTAACGAGATAGTTAAAATGCAAAGCCAATTAATGCAAATGTTTTTGTCTAAATAATGAGTACTTTAAAAATTTGTACATGGAATGCAAACGGCTTAAGCCAACATAAACTTGAACTCACAAATTTCACCCGAGAAAGTGTGGGTGTAATGCTTTGAACAGAAACACATCTAACAAACAAAAATTTCTTTTCTATTCCTGGTTATTTGTTCTACAAAACCAATCACCCAGATGGCAAAGCACATGGTGGTGCAGGTATTTTAATAAGAAGGCGTCTAAAACACAATTTTCTAGGTCATATGCTCATAATTATATGCAAGCCACATAAATATGCCTTAAGCACAAAGAGAAATACTTAACTTTATCGGCAGTTAACTGCCCCCTTGCTTCAACATTACTGAGACCCAATTTACTGATCATTTCTTATCTCTAGGTGACAGATTTCTTGAAGCAGGAGACTACAACGCCAAGCACACGTATTGGGGTTCACGACTCTGTAATCCAAAAGGTAAACAGCTTTACAATTCCATTCTAAACAGAAAAAATGCAGCAGACGTGATCTCTCCTGGGCAGCCAACATATTGGCCTTCCGATAACAATAAAATACCAGACCTAAAAGACTTCGCCGTAACCAAAGGCATGTGCAGAAATTTTATCTCAACATACACAAGCTGCGATTTATCTTCTGACCATTCTCCAATTACATTTTGTTTACTTGATGTTCCTCTGTTTAGCGACTGTTCCAATAGCCTTACAAGTCCTACAACAAACTGACTCAAATATAAAAAGTACATTAGTTCTCACATACACACAAATTACAAGATAAAGTGCAAATCTCACATTGAGGACGCAACCTCAGTCTTAAACACAATTCTGATTTCAGCAGCAGAAAACTCCACCCTTAAAGACAATAAAATTTACAGATCCAATAAAATACTTACAAATAGTGACATAGAAAACTTAGTTTCTCAAAAACGTAGGTTAAGGCGAGATCGGCAAAAATCTAGGTCCCCTTCAGCGAAAAACTTACTTAAGGAAGCCCAAAGGAAACTTAGATCTGCATTAAGCAAAGAAACCAAAGTCAGACAATATAATTATATTCAAAACCTATGTCCAAATGTCAAAAACCATTCATCCTTGTGGAATGCTAGCAGAGGTTTAAATTCCCCCATAGAATCCGATTCCCCATTAAGAAACTCTCTCGGAAACTGGGCGCGTAGCGATGAAGAATAATCTAACGTTTTTGCTGATTTCCTAAAAGAGGTGTTCCAACGAAATCCTACAACAGGACATTATGACTTTCCCACTCAGAATCTACATGTACCATCTATCGACATGAATATCACGGCCAATGATCTTGTTCAAATAAGCACAAACAAGTTAGATTGCAAAAAAGCACCGGGGTATGATAACATCTAACCCATCATGATAAAAAAACTTACCCCTTTTGGCTATAAATTTTATCACAAGACTTTTTAATGTCATTATTAAATTTGGCTTTTACCCAACAGAGTGGAAAACATCCATGATTATTATGATTCATAAATCAGGTTAAGATCCCACGATTGCCTCTTCATACAGGCCAATAAGCTTACTGACATCCCTTTTTAAACTCTTTGAAAGAGCACTGCTTTTAAAGCTGAAACTATTCCTTGACGGTCAAAACCTAATACCCTCCCACCAGTTTGGTTTTAGGGAAAAACATGGAACTATTGAGTAAGTGAATCGTATAACGAACGAAATAAGACACGCATTTGAGCTCAGAGAATATTGTTCCGCAGTATTTCTCGATGTTAAACAAGCCTTTGACAAAGAATGGCATAATGGGCTGCTGTTCATTACCTTCAAATGTCCACTCAGTTTTAGAATCATATCTGCATAACAGATGCTTTAAAGTTAAAAATAAATCATATACTTCTAATAATTTCCCAATAGAAGCTGGCGTTCCACAAGAATGTGTTCTTGGCTCTATCTTGTATGTACTTTACACATCTGATATCTCAATAAGTAGCTCAGTTGTCACCACAATGTTTGCTGATGATACGGCAATTTTAAGTTGAAACAAAAACGTTGTGCTAGCTTCAAACCAACTTCAATCTCATTTATTTCAGGTGGAGAAATAGTTGTCAAAATGGCGAATTAAAATTAATGAACTAAAATGTAGACACGTCATTTTCACCTTAAATCGGAGTACTTCTCCAACAATTTTACTAAATAACATTCTCATACCACAAGCAGATAATAAACCGTGCTTAGGTATTCACTTAAACAGACGACTAACTTGGCGCAAACATATTGAAGCCAAAATAATTCAGATGAAGCTCCAAGCCTCTAAATT
The DNA here is from genome assembly GCF_002237135.1 of Teleopsis dalmanni. Classification (NCBI taxonomy): domain Eukaryota; kingdom Metazoa; phylum Arthropoda; class Insecta; order Diptera; family Diopsidae; genus Teleopsis; species Teleopsis dalmanni. Next base: position 245,683,180 of record NC_051847.1, read on the forward strand.
GCATTGGCTCATTAATAGCAGATCTTCCCTGTGCCTAGAGTATAATGTACTCTTGTATAACAGCATCATAAAACCAATATGGACTTATGGTATCCAGCTATTTGGCAATGCTAGTGCTTCAAATATTGAAATTATACAAAGAGCTTATCCAAAAATACTGAGAATAATCACTGGTGCTCCATGGTATATTAGGAATGAAAGTATCCACCGAGATTTACAAATTTCCCTAGTTAAAGCTGAATTTGACAATATAAGAAAAAAATACAATAAAAGGCTGACAGAACATGTTAATCCCTTTGCAAGAAATCTCGCACATCTATCCACAACTTCCCGCCTAAAAA
>NC_051847.1:245683620-245691176 GCF_002237135.1 Teleopsis dalmanni
TTTTTAATGTAAGAAAAGCATTTCATAATAATTATATAGGTATATATAGCTGAACCAATCTATGGTATAAATTTTGTATTAAAAATATTAGGAATCATTAAATAAGGAATAAAAAAATGATCCATCAATAAAAATTTGCTTTCCTGGACTGTGCTTCATCCTTAAACTTGAACAAAGCAATATCCATATAATTTGGCAATATCACCATAACGGTACCTGATTTAACCATCTATACATTTTTCTAGGTTAGCTGAGGCATGGTCTTCAAATTCTTTAGCGAATCTGTTTTATTGCCATAGCTTTATACGTCCTCCTTAGAGTGAAGAATTTAGCTTTTGGAACATAAAAAGTCACCCATTTAATTTGATATTATGTATTTAAATTAATATTATACATTGTAGGCAATCGTCTAGCAAGATTACGATATTCTACTATAGTCTGTTAAATAATGAATAATTTCTTTTATCAACCTTGTAAATTGCTTACAAAACTTTTATCAAAATCGGGTGGTAATGGGACACACTTCGATGCTAAAGCTGCCTGGGATATATTTGTAGTCCATCCTATCATATAGTCCCCATATCACCTTGCACTATTGGGTAAGGTAACATATACTTCATATTATCTTTCACCTCAAACTACTTGCGATCATTTCAGGATATTTTATTATATCTCAGATTTCGATGGAACACTTTAAAAATGGCTGTAATATTGTTTCATAGTTTTATTTTTCTATCAAGTTTAATGTAATCAGATGTGACATATAGTATAATAAATGAAAAATATATATTCAAAGCCATTAATTTCCAATTTGAATCTTAAGTCTTGTTTAGAAACGTAAGGTATTTGAGTCTCTTTATTTCTTTTATTCTATGTTTACCGGAGAGGAGTTGTTAATTTGAACATTCACAATTAAACTGGCACAAATCCTTTCTCTGCATTTCTTCAAAGGTTGTTTTAGTAAGTTTAAGACGTACATTCTGGGTATTGATACTTTCCACATATTTTACAGTACCTTAACTAAAGACAACTTAATGAAGTGAAATAAGTTTACTCCAAATCATGTGTTATAAACTAGTTGGACTATTTCAAGAACCGAATTTATCTATAAATTACTCTCATTTATAAACATTGACTATACATATATTATTAGACATTGACCTATTTTTATATATCGGCCAATGAGCCCTGCCAAAAGTTGAACTCATTAAAAATAATAAAAAAATTTTATTGTTCCAATTTACCACTCACAAAAATCTCTCCATTGAAAACAATAGTTTATATTAAGAGTTTAGTTTCTTTTATCCAAACGAACGTTAAAAATCAATTTAATTAACAAACATTATTAGAATACATTAATTTATATATATATATATATACATAAACTAAAAACTTTGTTTTTATATAAACCATAAATATATATAATATATACATACTTATATATACATACTTAAGCCTAATTCTTCCATAAGATATACATATAAAAAATGTTCACATAAATCCCAACCGTTATATTCTACCTTCCTACTTCCTTTTGAAAAACTTCAAACCTAAAAGGAACAAGAAGTTGAAACAAATTTATGGACACCTTTGCAACATAAAAATTTCCTAATTTTGTCACCCACTTGAACGACACTTCTTAATGCTTTAAACAAAAGTGCCATTTGCACTCAAATGAATGCAAACCCTCCAAAGGCATTATGCAAGAAGCATGAGTATCGAGTTTCCAAGTACAAATATAAATATATATATATATGTGTTGTAAGGAACCAAGAATTGCACACTCATAATATATACACGCAACTAAACTAAGTCAACAAATATTAGCTGCGCACCTCAAGTCAAAGAGCATCCGTCATTGCAGTTCACCCTCATCAGCATCGTCCTCGGTATCCTTGAATAAAAGAATGAAAAATCCTTTTTGTACATGGGCAAGCGAAATAATTGCAACCACTGAAACAATAGCACCATGGCCACCAATGCTGTGACTTTGTTGCCAGTGATTATGTTTATGTTGCTGTTGGTGATGATGTTGCTGCTGTTCCCAAGTGCTATTGCTATTGCTGTTGTTGTTACTGTTGCTGTTGCTGCTGTTGCTTGAATAGCAAACAAATAAAAAAGCAAAGCATTTTAGAAGGTACCTAATAATATTTACAATGTCTGCGCCCTATTAATGTCGAACACTTTCAGCGCTTGTAGCTTCTATCAAAAGGCTATATAAACACTGGCTATTGTTTGAGTAGCTATAGAACTGCCAACCGGAAGCTAAAGCGCTCCCATGAGGACTCTACAACTGTTTAGGCACCTTTTGTTTTATCGGTAAAAAAAAAAAAAATAAAGCATTAAAAATATAAAAAGTAATAAAAAAGTATAAAAAAGTTTAAAAAAAATATATAAAAATATAGGAAAATATTTTCAAAAAAATATGTAATATGATGCTTACAAAGAAAATATATATTAATGTTGCATGAAAATGAAAAAATTTTCTGTAAAATACTGAGAAATTGCATTGTTTTCTCTCCAACTTTCTTAGAAATGAAAAGAATGAAATTTAATATCCTTATTTGTCTGCTATTCTCCATTATGGAGTTCAAAATTAAATATGACAATATATTTTTGGTTGTTAGTTTTTATTCTGGATGTAGTCAACAATTTTTCATATTTTGAAAATGTTTCTTCAATGTTATTTGAATAAATTGGACTCCATACTTCAAGGCATATGTTGAAAATATTCGGAAATATAATATAATATTCTTTAACTTTAGTTATTATTATATATCAACTTTTTCCTAAAAATATCAGATATAAATATCTGATATTAGTAAAATGATTAATATCTGAAACTAATGTATTTTGTATCTTTTGCTTGTGCATCTTAATAATGCATTTTTATCAACTCAGCAACACAAATAAATGCAATCCACTAAACTCTCCAAACTTTTATACACAACCTAGTTTTTCAGGTCTTGATCTCTATAAAATATATGTAGAGCAGATTATCAAAATTATATAGAGAATATTATATAAAAATTAGTAGATATTAGAAGATATTATCTCTGAATACGAACTGCAACAATTTTAATTGATTTTATTCCCACAGAAAGCTTATTGACTGAAAGGTTATAGTGAATTGTGCTTTATTTTCATAAGAGATACGGATATGGTGAGTTTAGTACACAAAATGCTTAATATATTTAATTTTTTGAAAAAATAAAGTATGTATGTATAAATGATATATATATTCAGCCAGTACTTATTAAGTATGTTTACAAGTCCAAGCTTCTAAACTTAAAAGGCACTTATATCCCTTCAGTCAAATATGTTTCTGTTACGAGTAATAACAATGTATACTCTATGCACTTTCATTTTAATTTAAAATTAATTTTTTTTAAATAACAATATTTTTTATTCACTTAACAATACAACAACAAGAACTAAGTATCATTTATTTTTTTTAATTATTTTTTAGAACGGCAGCTGATTCCCAATAACTTTTCAATTTAAGTCCGCATTAGATGATGTATATGGTAACTTTACTATCTCAAAGGTAACAAACCCTGTTGACTTTAAACCTGCCTTTACAATATTAATGAACTTCTTTTTAGATGACAAAAACTATCATCACTGACGAAATTATCAAAAAAGTTTAAAAAGTCGAATAAGTTAAATGATAGTCGGATAAAAGTCAAAAACCCTTTCTGTGACTTTGGAGCAAAATCGTTTGAACTTTATTATAATAAGTTTAAATAAAGCGAAAAACCAAAACTTCTGCAAGAAGGTCATGTCTGTGGTACCAAGTGTGAGAAAATCATTGCTACTGGAAAAGCAAATTTAAACCTAAGCTGTTAATTGACTGGTTCAAAAAGAATCGCACTGTAAATACTGCATACTACTGCCATTGACCGACGATAAATCAAATGTGATTGACAGACGCTTGTCAATGAGATATCATAAAGTTAATATTGTCTTTATTGTTTCCTCCTCATAAAATCATCTTTTCATCGATTTGTGATACATTTTGTTGGTCTTTATCACGTAAAATAGGTGTTAGTTTGCCATATACCCTGATTCTCAACATTTGTGGAGTACCTGTAACAACTTTAGTGAATTTATAATTTTTCACAAATTATTATTATGTTGCCATGTCATCAATATTTCACGGATTTGATAGTTGGGGTTTTTAAAGAATACAGAAGTACAAAAAGCAACAATGCAAATGCAAAAACTATGTAAAAATATTGACATGTATGCATACAAAATTGAATTATCGCTTTATTTTAAATAAATATTATTTTTCTTTATCTACTATTATATCCAATTGAAAAATTTTAATAAAAATACTATATTAAGTTTTTTCTGTAATATGTGGGCAAACTATACGAGTATTTGTGTTGATTCTTAAAAAAATAAATTTATTTAAGTTTATTTCATTGGTTCTATTACTTGGATTACCTATAAAAATAGTAATATAAATCAAATACTTCAAGAATGTATGGATATTTTGCAATAAAAGTTTGGATTAAGAGCATAAATTAATGTATCCATATCGTACCTTTATATATCATTTCTCGCCAGATATCTGCAATATGGACAAATATATACGAGGGAAAGTTGATGGAAATTTGATGTATTTTTTTTAACACATATTTTTTAAAGCAATTAATATCACATTAACATAAGCAAAAATCAATTTTTTTATTGATATTTATTATGTATTTTGAAATTTAAATAAAAAAGTCGAAAAATAATATAACTTGGTTATCTTTGCTAACCTTAAAAAAAAAATATTTACTGTATGTAAAAGCATAAATAATTGGACTTTAGCATTTTTACATGCAGAAATTATTTTATATATTTTTATTTCAATTTTTTTCGAAACAATATTTTCCAATATTTTCCAATATTATTTATATTTAAAAAAAAGTATCTCACATATGGCATTGTTAGGGCCATATTTTATGATAGCAAAAAACTGCAAAACAATTATTTTTATAGTTTTGAGAACAAAATGTTAAAGGTGAGTTATTTTATTTAATAATTTTAACTAAATACTTTTAAATAGCAAAGTTTTTATTTATGTTTATGTTGCATAAATGTAGTAATTAATATAGTTTTTTTTTATGTAGGTAATGGATATAGATTTTTTAACATCAATTTACATCGTACATATATAAAAGCCATGGAGTTTCCATAGAAGTGATGAAATCAGAATATTTTTACAATAGATTTTAAAAAATGGCAACCTTTCTCTTAATATGTTTTATGTATATAAATGTTTTCAATATATATATATAACTAATTAGTAATAAATATTACAAGTATATTTTTAATATTTCAAAAGCTTCACAAAAATGGGTTCTAGGCCAGACTCGCATTCCAATAACATCATTATAGTTTTAAGACCCTGATTCTTTTTATATTATTCTACGAGTCTAATTTATTTTAACAAAAAATATCATAAAATAGATGCTAGAAATCTACATATGATATAGGTATATGAATTCATATATTCTAATGATATACTTTGAATTTATATGGAAGTCTCCACATAAACTGCATGTAATACTTATGAACAAATAGAATAAATTCTTTCCATGGCTTAAAGTAATGAATTCCAAATAAATTTTGGGCAATGTATTTATATATCATATTTATAAAATATTTGATATTTTAGAAAAATATGAAAACATCTTCTTTAGCAGAATATAATGAATAGTATATCGAAAATAATTACAACAGCTAGATAAGAGTTATAAGAGAACACTGTAAGCCAATACAGAAAGTAACTCTAACACCTACACCTACCACAATCGCACAGCGAGAAAATAAGAGAAATTAGCACAACAGGTCATAGAATTTAAAATGAACTCAAGTGGTAAAAATTAAAGACCGTGTACTCGATGGGTGGATGAACTACAATTATATCTCAAAAAAACGGTTAATGAAGCAACAAGCACTGTCGGATTTAGCACATTACTGCACTGCAAGAAATAATATTTATTTGTAATACAGCCACAGGTATATGTCAAAAGCAGGGCTTCGAACCGGATTTTTTTCCATTCCGGTTTCCGTTCCGGTTCAAAACAAAAAATATATATCGGTTCGGCTCCGGTTTTTGCTATAACAAAAAATTCGGGCTATTTCGGTTTTCAGTTCGGTTTCGGTTCCAGTTCGAAGCCTTGGCCAAACCATTTGATTGAAAGGATAAGATGATATATTTTTAAAACCATTTTCAAAGAAATTCGTAGTTAATTTTAGTTTAACAATCATTTTCGATTTTGTTATGTATTACTAAGACAAACAGATTAAACTGCAGCACAAAATAATAATTAATTGTCAATTATTTATTATTAATATAATATATAATTAAAATATTAATCTAAATATAATTTGAACAGTCATAACAGTTCATAATTTTTGGAAGTATTAAGTTTTAATGAACAAACATTATACGTAGTTTGAAATAATAAAAAAAATTTTTAAAAATTAATTAGCATATATTGTAGACTATCTTTCATTTACTTCAATCACAAGAAGGCCCCATACTACAAAGAATATGTCACCTCTACTTACTTAATATATCTAATATACCTATGAATTAACTACAAAGATTTGTCAATAGGTAATGTTATTAAAAGTTTAAATATATCTTTAGTTAATCAAACTTTAATAAAGTCATTAGTTAGTTTATATGGTAGTATTTTATAAAATAGATGAAACTGCTTTTGTTTCTAGAAATTTTAACTAACTTTTCTTATTGGAAAATTTTACAAAATAAATAAACAACATATTTACACACATACTTCCCTTACTACATACTTCCTTACTTTACACACATACTACATACTTCCCTATTTTGTAAAAAGTTATTTTATCTGGAGTTTTTGCAATTTTGACTGCCAAAGACCAAAAATCAATCTCTAAATGAGCCACATACCTATCTTTAAGTTACAAACTGTAATCAAAAGTTTGTACAAAATTATTATTTTGGTAGACTTGCTCGTCTACTAATGCAACTCAACATAATGTGAAGTCAATATTTTGAAAGCAGACTAAAGGACTCTACATTGCAATAAAGTCATAAAGGTTCAACTGAGGTAGTAAAATAATCAAAAAAAAAATACTATTTACTGTTGCTGTTTATCTGGACATAGTAAAAGCGTAAGGATTACAGGCTTCCTTGTTGAACTAAAACAAATGCATTTAGTTGATATGAATGAATGTTTTACTCCCAATTATCCTTAAACTAAAATGCAGATGGAAAAGTTTCTATCAAAATAGATTAAATATCTGACTCATGAAAAATATAGAAAAATATTTCTCAATTTCTATTGCTTACACAATTATAAAAGTAAAAGAAAGAAAACGAAGAAATCTACAATTTATTTCATCTAGCAATATTTTAAAAAAATAAAATATTTTTAAAAATATTATTTCTTTTTATTTTTAAATTTTTATTTAAAAAAAAATCCTTATCTTTAAGAAAAAATATTTTATATTTAAAAAAATATTTTTTATCTTTACAAAACTATTTTTTATTTTTATAAAAATATTTT
>NC_051847.1:245691276-245694947 GCF_002237135.1 Teleopsis dalmanni
CGAATTTGTGACTTCAAGTAAGTTTCTCAAAGCTGTTATATTTTGTGTACTTTAACATGTTCGATCGTAAAATCATCGCATTTGTGACTTCAAGTAAGTTTCTCAAAACTGTTATATTTTGTGTATTTTAACATGTTCGTTCGTAAAATCATCGAATTTGTGACTTCAAGTAAGTTTTTCAAAACTGTTATATTTTGTGTATTTTATCATGTTCGATCGTAAAACCATCGAATTTGTGACTTCAAGTAAGTTTTTCAGAACTGTTATATTTTGTGTATTTTAACATGTTCGTTCGTAAAATCATCGAATTTGTGACTTCAAGTAAGTTTCTCAAAACTGTTATATTTTGTGTATTTTAACATGTTCGATCGTAAGATCATCGAATTTGTGACTTCAAGTAAGTTTTTCAAAACTGTTATATTTTGTGTATTTTAACATGTTCGATCGCAAAATCATCGAATTTGTGACTTCAAGTAAGTTTCTCAAAACTGTTATATTTTGTGTATTTTAACATGTTCAATCGTAAAATCATCGAATTTGTGACTTCAAGTAAGTTTCTCAAAACTGTTATATTTTGTGTATTTTAACATGTTCGATCGTAAGATCATCGAATTTGTGACTTCAAGTAAGTCTCTCAAAGCTGTTATATTTTGTGTATTTTAACATGTTCGATCGTAAAATCATCGCATTTGTGACTTCAAGTAAGTTTCTCAAAACTGTTATATTTTGTGTATTTTAACATGTTCGATCGTAAAATCATCGAATTTGTGACTTCAAGTAAGTTTCTCCAAACTGTTATATTTTGTATTTTTTAACATGTTTGATCGTAAAATCATCGAATTTGTGACTTCAAGTAAGTTTTTCAAAACTGTTATATTTTGTGTATTTTAACATGTTCGATCGTAAGATCATCGAATTTGTGACTTCAAGTAAGTTTTTCAAAACTGTTATATTTTATGTATTTTAACATGTTCGATCGTAAAATCATCGAATTTGTGACTTGAAGTAAATTTCTCAAAACTGTTATATTTTGTGTATTTTAACATGTTCGATCGTAAGATCATCGAATTTGTGACTTCAAGTAAGTTTTTCAAAACTGTTATATTTTGTGTATTTTAACATGTTTGATCGTAAAATCATCGAATTTGTGACAAAGTAAGTTTCTCAAAACTGTTCTATTTTGCATATTTTAACATGTACGATCGTAAAATCATCGAATTTGTGACTTCAAGTAAGTTTTTCAAAACTGTTATATTTTGTGTATTTTAACATGTTCAATCGTAAAATCATCGAATTCGTGATTTCAAGTAAGTTCTCAAAACTGTTATATTTTGTGTATTTTAACATGTTCGATCGTAAAATCATTGAATTTGTGACTTCAAGTAAGTTTCTCAAAACTGTTATATTTTGCGTATTTTAACATGTACGATCGTAAAACGATCGAATTTGTCACTTCAAGTAAGTTTTTCAAAACTGTCATATTTTGTGTATTTTAACATGTTCGATCGTAAAATCATCGAATTTGTGACTTCAAGTAAGTTTCTCAAAACTGTTATATTTTGTGTATTTTAACATGTTCGATCGCAAAACCATCGAAATTGTGACTTCAAGTAAGTTTCTCAAAACTGTTATATTTTGTGTATTTTAACATGTTCGATCGTAAGATCATCGAATTTGTGACTTCAAGTAAGTTTTTCAAAACTGTTATATTTTGTGTATTTTAACATGTTCGATCGTAAAATCATCGAATTTGTGACTTCAAGTAAGTTTCTCAAAACTGTTATATTTTGTGTATTTTAACATGTTCGATCGTAAGATCATCGAATTTGTGACTTCAAGTAAGTCTCTCAAAGCTGTTATATTTTGTGTATTTTAACATGTTCGATCGTAAAATCATCGCATTTGTGACTTCAAGTAAGTTTCTCAAAACTGTTATATTTTGTGTATTTTAACATGTTCGATCGTAAAATCATCGAATTTGTGACTTCAAGTAAGTTTCTCCAAACTGTTATATTTTGTATTTTTTAACATGTTTGATCGTAAAATCATCGAATTTGTGACTTCAAGTAAGTTTTTCAAAACTGTTATATTTTGTGTATTTTAACATGTTCGATCGTAAATCATCGAATTTGATACTTCAAGTAAGTTTCTCAAAACTGTTATATTTTGTATATTTTAACATGTTCGTTCGTAAAATCATCGAATTTGTCACTTCAAGTAAGTTTTTCAAAACTGTTATATTTTGTGTATTTTAACATGTACGATCGTAAAACCATCGAACTTGTGACTTCAAGTAAGTTTCTCAAAACTGTTATATTTTGTGTATTTTAACATGTTCGATCGTAAAATCATCGAATTTGTGACTTCAAGTAAGTTTTTCAAAACTGTTATATTTTGTATATTTTAACATGAACGATCATAAAACCATCGAATTTGTGACTTCAAGTAAGTTTTTCAAAACTTATATTTTGTGTATTTTAACATGTTCGATCGTAAAATCATCGAATTTGTGACTTCAAGTAAGTTTTTCAAAACTGTTATATTTTGTGTATTTTAACATGTTCGATCGTAAAATCATCGAATTTGTGACTTCAAGTAAGTTTTCCAAAACTGTTATATTTTGCATATTTTAACATGTTCGATCGTAAATCATGAATTGTGACTTCAAGGTAAGTTTCTCAAAACTGTTATATTTGTGTATTTTAACATGTTCGATCGTAAAATCATCGAATTTGTGACTTCAAGTAAGTCCTCTCAAAGCTTTATATTGTGTATTTTAACATGTTCGATCGTAAGATCATCGAATTTGTGACTTCAAGTAAGTTTTTCAAAACTGTTATATTTTATGTATTTTAACATGTTCGATCGTAAAATCATCGAATTTGTGACTTGAAGTAAATTTCTCAAAACTGTTATATTTTGTGTATTTTAACATGTTCGATCGTAAGATCATCGAATTTGTGACTTCAAGTAAGTTTTTCAAAACTGTTATATTTTGTGTATTTTAACATGTTTGATCGTAAAATCATCGAATTTGTGACAAAGTAAGTTTCTCAAAACTGTTCTATTTTGCATATTTTAACATGTACGATCGTAAAATCATCGAATTTGTGACTTCAAGTAAGTTTTTCAAAACTGTTATATTTTGTGTATTTTAACATGTTCAATCGTAAAATCATCGAATTCGTGATTTCAAGTAAGTTCTCAAAACTGTTATATTTTGTGTATTTTAACATGTTCGATCGTAAAATCATTGAATTTGTGACTTCAAGTAAGTTTCTCAAAACTGTTATATTTTGCGTATTTTAACATGTACGATCGTAAAACGATCGAATTTGTCACTTCAAGTAAGTTTTTCAAAACTGTCATATTTTGTGTATTTTAACATGTTCGATCGTAAAATCATCGAATTTGTGACTTCAAGTAAGTTTCTCAAAACTGTTATATTTTGTGTATTTTAACATGTTCGATCGCAAAACCATCGAAATTGTGACTTCAAGTAAGTTTCTCAAAACTGTTATATTTTGTGTATTTTAACATGTTCGATCGTAAGATCATCGAATTTGTGACTTCAAGTAAGTTTTTCAAAACTGTTATATTTTGTGTATTTTAACATGTTCGATCGTAAAATCATCGAATTTGTGACTTTAAGTAAGTTTTTCAAAACTGTT
>NC_051847.1:245695047-245700252 GCF_002237135.1 Teleopsis dalmanni
GAAACTGTTATATTTTGTGTATTTTAACATGTTCGATCGTAAAATCATCGAATTTGTGACTTCAAGTAAGTTTTTCAGAACTGTTATATTTTGTATATTTTAACATGAACGATCGTAAAATCATCGAATTTGTGACTTCAAATAAGTTTTTCAAAACTGTTATATTTTGTATATTTTAACATGAACAATCGTAAAACCATCGAATTTGTCACTTCAAGTAAGTTTCTCAAAACTGTTATATTTTGTGTATTTTAACATGTTCGATCGTAAAATCATCGAATTTGTGACTTCAAGTAAGTTTTTCAAAACTGTTATATTTTGTGTATTTTAAAATGTTCGATCGTAAAATCTTCGAATTTGTGACTTCAAGTAAGTTTCTCCAAACTGTTATATTTTGTGTTTTTTAACATGTTTGATCGTAAAATCATCGAATTTGTGACTTCAAGTAAGTTTTTCAAAACTGTTATATTTTGTGTATTTTAACATGTTCGATCGTAAATCATCGAATTTGTTACTTCAAGTAAGTTTCTCAAAACTGTTATATTTTGTGTATTTTAACATGTTCGATCGTAAAATCATCGAATTTGTGACTTCAAGTAAGTTTTTCAAAACTGTTATATTTTGTATATTTTAACATGAACGATGATAAAACCATCGAATTTGTCACTTCAAGTAAGTTTTTCAAAACTTATATTTTGGTATTTTAACATGTTCGATCGTAAGATCATCGAATTTGTGACTTCAAGTAAGTTTTTCAAAACTGTTATATTTTATGTATTTTAACATGTTCGATCGTAAAATCATCGAATTTGTGACTTGTAGTAAATTTCTCAAAACTGTTATATTTTGTGTATTTTAACATGTTCGATCGTAAGATCATCGAATTTGTGACTTCAAGTAAGTTTTTCAAAACTGTTATATTTTGTGTATTTTAACATGTTTGATCGTAAAATCATCGAATTTGTGACAAAGTAAGTTTCTTAAAACTGTTCTATTTTGCATATTTTAACATGTACGATCGTAAAATCATCGAATTTGTGACTTCAAGTAAGTTTTTCAAAACTGTTATATTTTGTGTATTTTAACATGTTCAATCGTAAAATCATCGAATTCGTGATTTCAAGTAAGTTCTCAAAACTGTTATATTTTGTGTATTTTAACATGTTCGATCGTAAAATCATTGAATTTGTGACTTCAAGTAAGTTTCTCAAAACTGTTATATTTTGCGTATTTTAACATGTACGATCGTAAAACGATCGAATTTGTCACTTCAAGTAAGTTTTTCAAAACTGTCATATTTTGTGTATTTTAACATGTTCGATCGTAAAATCATCGAATTTGTGACTTCAAGTAAGTTTCTCAAAACTGTTATATTTTGTGTATTTTAACATGTTCGATCGCAAAACCATCGAAATTGTGACTTCAAGTAAGTTTCTCAAAACTGTTATATTTTGTGTATTTTAACATGTTCGATCGTAAAATCATCGAATTTGTGACTTCAAGTAAGTTTTCCAAAACTGTTATATTTTGCATATTTTAACATGTTCGATCGTAAAATCATCGAATTTGTGACTTCAAGTAAGTTTTTCAAAACTGTTATATTTTGTGTATTTTAACATGTTCGATCGTAAAATCATCGAACTTGTGACTTCAAGTAAGTTTCTCAAAACTGTTATATTTTGTGTATTTTAACATGTTCGATCGTAAAATCATCGAATTTGTGACTTCAAGTAAGTTTTTCAAAACTGTTATATTTTGTATATTTTAACATGAACGATCATAAAACCATCGAATTTGTGACTTCAAGTAAGTTTTTCAAAACTTATATTTTGTGTATTTTAACATGTTCGATCGTAAAATCATCGAATTTGTGACTTCAAGTAAGTTTTTCAAAACTGTTATATTTTGTGTATTTTAACATGTTCGATCGTAAAATCATCGAATTTGTGACTTCAAGTAAGTTTTCCAAAACTGTTATATTTTGCATATTTTAACATGTTCGATCGTAAAATCATCGAATTTGTGACTTCAAGTAAGTTTTTCAAAACTGTTATATTTTGTGTATTTTAACATGTTCAATCGTAAAATCATCGAATTCGTGATTTCAAGTAAGTTCTCAAAACTGTTATATTTTGTGTATTTTAACATGTTCGATCGTAAAATCATTGAATTTGTGACTTCAAGTAAGTTTCTCAAAACTGTTATATTTTGCGTATTTTAACATGTACGATCGTAAAACGATCGAATTTGTCACTTCAAGTAAGTTTTTCAAAACTGTCATATTTTGTGTATTTTAACATGTTCGATCGTAAAATCATCGAATTTGTGACTTCAAGTAAGTTTCTCAAAACTGTTATATTTTGTGTATTTTAACATGTTCGATCGCAAAACCATCGAAATTGTGACTTCAAGTAAGTTTCTCAAAACTGTTATATTTTGTGTATTTTAACATGTTCGATCGTAAGATCATCGAATTTGTGACTTCAAGTAAGTTTTTCAAAACTGTTATATTTTGTGTATTTTAACATGTTCGATCGTAAAATCATCGAATTTGTGACTTCAAGTAAGTTTTTCAAAACTGTTATATTTTGTGTATTTTAACATGTTCGATCGTAAAATCATCGAATTTTTGACTTCAAGTAAGTTTCTCAAAACTGTTATATTTTGTGTATTTTAACATGTTCGATCGTAAAATCATCGAATTTGTGACTTCAAGTAAGTTTTTCAAAACTGTTATATTTTGTGTATTTTAACATGTTCGATCGTAAAATCATCGCATTTGTGACTTCAAGTAAGTTTCTCAAAACTGTTATATTTTGTGTATTTTAACATGTTCGTTCGTAAAATCATCGAATTTGTGACTTCAAGTAAGTTTTTCAAAACTGTTATATTTTGTGTATTTTATCATGTTCGATCGTAAAACCATCGAATTTGTGACTTCAAGTAAGTTTTTCAGAACTGTTATATTTTGTGTATTTTAACATGTTCGTTCGTAAAATCATCGAATTTGTGACTTCAAGTAAGTTTCTCAAAACTGTTATATTTTGTGTATTTTAACATGTTCGATCGTAAGATCATCGAATTTGTGACTTCAAGTAAGTTTTTCAAAACTGTTATATTTTGTGTATTTTAACATGTTCGATCGCAAAATCATCGAATTTGTGACTTCAAGTAAGTTTCTCAAAACTGTTATATTTTGTGTATTTTAACATGTTCAATCGTAAAATCATCGAATTTGTGACTTCAAGTAAGTTTCTCAAAACTGTTATATTTTGTGTATTTTAACATGTTCGATCGTAAGATCATCGAATTTGTGACTTCAAGTAAGTCTCTCAAAGCTGTTATATTTTGTGTATTTTAACATGTTCGATCGTAAAATCATCGCATTTGTGACTTCAAGTAAGTTTCTCAAAACTGTTATATTTTGTGTATTTTAACATGTTCGATCGTAAAATCATCGAATTTGTGACTTCAAGTAAGTTTCTCCAAACTGTTATATTTTGTATTTTTTAACATGTTTGATCGTAAAATCATCGAATTTGTGACTTCAAGTAAGTTTTTCAAAACTGTTATATTTTGTGTATTTTAACATGTTCGATCGTAAAATCATCGAATTTGTGACTTCAAGTAAGTTTTTCAAAACTGTTATATTTTGTGTATTTTATCATGTTCGATCGTAAAACCATCGAATTTGTGACTTCAAGTAAGTTTTTCAGAACTGTTATATTTTGTGTATTTTAACATGTTCGTTCGTAAAATCATCGAATTTGTGACTTCAAGTAAGTTTCTCAAAACTGTTATATTTTGTGTATTTTAACATGTTCGATCGTAAGATCATCGAATTTGTGACTTCAAGTAAGTTTTTCAAAACTGTTATATTTTGTGTATTTTAACATGTTCGATCGCAAAATCATCGAATTTGTGACTTCAAGTAAGTTTCTCAAAACTGTTATATTTTGTGTATTTTAACATGTTCAATCGTAAAATCATCGAATTTGTGACTTCAAGTAAGTTTCTCAAAACTGTTATATTTTGTGTATTTTAACATGTTCGATCGTAAGATCATCGAATTTGTGACTTCAAGTAAGTCTCTCAAAGCTGTTATATTTTGTGTATTTTAACATGTTCGATCGTAAAATCATCGCATTTGTGACTTCAAGTAAGTTTCTCAAAACTGTTATATTTTGTGTATTTTAACATGTTCGATCGTAAAATCATCGAATTTGTGACTTCAAGTAAGTTTCTCCAAACTGTTATATTTTGTATTTTTTAACATGTTTGATCGTAAAATCATCGAATTTGTGACTTCAAGTAAGTTTTTCAAAACTGTTATATTTTGTGTATTTTAACATGTTCGATCGTAAATCATCGCATTTGTGACTTCAAGTAAGTTTCTCAAAACTGTTATATTTTGTGTATTTTAACATGTTCGTTCGTAAAATCATCGAATTTGTGACTTCAAGTAAGTTTTTCAAAACTGTTATATTTTGTGTATTTTATCATGTTCGATCGTAAAACCATCGAATTTGTGACTTCAAGTAAGTTTTTCAGAACTGTTATATTTTGTGTATTTTAACATGTTCGTTCGTAAAATCATCGAATTTGTGACTTCAAGTAAGTTTCTCAAAACTGTTATATTTTGTGTATTTTAACATGTTCGATCGTAAGATCATCGAATTTGTGACTTCAAGTAAGTTTTTCAAAACTGTTATATTTTGTGTATTTTAACATGTTCGATCGCAAAATCATCGAATTTGTGACTTCAAGTAAGTTTCTCAAAACTGTTATATTTTGTGTATTTTAACATGTTCAATCGTAAAATCATCGAATTTGTGACTTCAAGTAAGTTTCTCAAAACTGTTATATTTTGTGTATTTTAACATGTTCGATCGTAAGATCATCGAATTTGTGACTTCAAGTAAGTCTCTCAAAGCTGTTATATTTTGTGTATTTTAACATGTTCGATCGTAAAATCATCGCATTTGTGACTTCAAGTAAGTTTCTCAAAACTGTTATATTTTGTGTATTTTAACATGTTCGATCGTAAAATCATCGAATTTGTGACTTCAAGTAAGTTTCTCCAAACTGTTATATTTTGTATTTTTTAACATGTTTGATCGTAAAATCATCGAATTTGTGACTTCAAGTAAGTTTTTCAAAACTGTTATATTTTGTGTATTTTAACATGTTCGATCGTAAATCATC
>NC_051847.1:245700352-245705833 GCF_002237135.1 Teleopsis dalmanni
ATTGAACAAAGAGTTTGCATCAAATTTTGTGTTTCGAACGAAATTTCGTGTGCAGAATCGTTGCGAATGCTACAAAAGGCTTATGGGGAATCAGTTTTATCGAAAACTCAAGTTTATGAGTGGTACAAAGCCTTTCAGGACGGTCGTACGACCGTCGAAGACATTTCGCAACGCACTACTGAGGGGAACTGGTTTCAACAGCTGCCGTAAACGAACTGTCTGACAGATCGCGCTCATTTTTGGCATAGTAATTAAGGACAGTGCTGCCAAACTACATAAACTTAAAATATCGAAAAATATACAGCGCGCGAATTTTAAATGAGAATTTCCGAAAACTTTTCGGTCTTAATGTATGTCATAATATAGAAATGGCTTAAATCAAAATTTCTGACCAAACAAAGTTGAGAATATTTTACATTTAACCAATCATGATTTTTTTCGGATGACCAGAAATCCGCAAAAATCGAAGTATACTACTCCTTTATCAATATTTTTCGTTATTTATTAAATTATTAACTATCAGTGAACTACTCTTTAAATTGCTGCTAATTTAATTCCATTTAACGAATAAAAACATCCTACCTTAATTGTTTATGTCAACTGTCTCCTCTAACAATTGGAATGAAGTCTTCCACACTGCCTTCCGGGACTGTGGAACCTAAAAGATGGTTTCACTTACCCTCTTATGAGGGCCACTATTTATATTTTGAACTTTTTGAGATTTTGTCAAATGTTTTAGGATAGGATCCAACGAGAACATATCTTTCTCACTGCTAAATGATCGTGCAATATTTAATATATGCTTGTGAAACTATTGCCTACGGTTTCCTCAATCTCAGAATATGCCGCATAATGATTTTGCGTTATAAGTCTTTGCACACCATTAATGTTTTCTGGTACAACAACTGATTTTGGGGACCTTCTACTGAAAATGAGGACGTCCTGTACCACGTTTTTCATTACGATGAAGCAACTTTCTACCCGGAGTATTTTCTTCCATTCTCACGAATGACCATTACAGCAAAACCGGTGAATTTTTATACGGTTTAATATGTCAATGTGGCGGTATAGCTCATACAGCTCATCATTCTGTCCAATTGGATAATTGTTGCCAATGCGTAAAGGACTATAAGTCTTCCGAACAATTTTTCTCTCGAATAGTCCCAACACCTTCTTATCACTGATTATTACGTATATATATCCTATTATTAATGTGTATATCTTATATAGCTAGTATTATCCAAGCTTCTGCACCATACAACCTGAAAGCTTGATAAGAGACTTGAAGAGTGGAAAGTGGAAACAGCTGATTGTCGAGCGAATGATTAACCTTAACCGTCTAAAAAGGTTCCAATTCTTTCACAAAAGCAGAGAAAAAAGTTGTTTTTGCTACGCGTATTTTACGAGTATAAAAGGATATATCCGTAAAGCACATTGACAGTTACATTGGTTTACAATTAACTACAATTTGTTTTTCCAAAATCTGGACTGCTTTATGGAAAAACAGTACTTACAGTACTTATATGAACGATTTTCTTCATTGTTTCTAGTTGATATAAGAAGAGTCAGTGAAGCTTGAACTTTCTAAAAAACTTTTTTGTACGGTGTAGACAGTTGGCTTGACTAAAAAATACGCGCAGTGGAATCCAAGCTATTGGGATGAAGTTTATGCTAATGTATAATAGTATAAAAAATAAGTAATTAAAAGTTAAACCCAACTTCAGTTCTGCACAAGTTCGAAAAAATATAAATTACTTCAGCTTAGATAGTTTCTAAACATCAGGGATAGGTTATCCCTGAAAACAAAACATAGCAAGACCATAAAACCATGGATTATTCAAGCATATTATTTGCAAATTTAATAGTAGATATAGGAATAAAATACGGATATGAAACCAACTGCAAGAATGTGAACATGTTGGAATGCACTTCAGACTTTACAGACCTGCAGATTGAGAAAAAATTCAATAGAAGGACAGGCATTGCGTACGTATATATTTTGATAAATTTGAAGTAGATTTCAATATTCATCTTTTAAATTTAGAGTATATATCTTAATGAATATAAACAACATGTGGGAAGAATCAAACACAAATAATTATTAAACAAGCCAAGTAATTCAAGAAGAACAATTCAAGAACAATTCAAGATCAATTCAAGATGCACCTCAGATATTCGGGCTGATAATGATAAAAATGATATATGATAAGTGATTACATTCACACTCTTAAGATAAATTTTGCGTTCTCTATTTTAATATCTTTTTTTTGGAATTTAATTAAATTTAAAAAAATTCAGCAACATTTGTTTAGCATATGTCAATGACACATTTCAAGAGGCTGAAGAACTGAAATTCCCACATGCCAAATCTGTGGAAAAGATAAAAAATTGTATATACTCATGAATATACGGATAATATTTGTATATACTTTTCGCAAAATGCAATTTATGTTAAGTAGTAAGTATAAAAATCAAAACAAAAAAATTTAATAAAAAAATTATTTCAAAAAAATTAGTATCTGCATATCATGGAGAGATGTATTGCAGACTTGAACATTGAAAAGATATTACATTTAAAATATAAGACATAAAAGAATTCATATTTAATAAAAAAAGACATGGCTGCTGCTTCTTAATATTTTTTTCATTTTTTTTAATATTAATAAGAACATCTGTTGAGCAATGAGATGCAATCGTAATGTATCTCAGAGATAATGTTTCTTTAATGGAGTTTTATTACAAAAAATATATTTCGTATGTGAAATTCGAAAATCAATTAAATTGTGGTTAGAGATACTAATTCAAATAATTGAAATTTATAAGAAAGATGTAAAAGGGAAGTATTTTTTAGGGATTACTACACCAGTTTTAATATATAAAGTGACTGAATAAATTTACAAGTAGAATTTTGTTCCAATTTTATCAAGTAATTAAAATATTCACAAAAATTGTTGGTAATATTATGACAGTTCAGAAAATAGTGTTTTTAAGAATCAAATAATATATGCATAATATAATAATGTTTATTAAAATATCCATAATTTATAACGGATAGTAATTTGATCTTCTTTACACTACCCAATATATAACTGCCTTAGTTGGTGGTTGGTCTTAATAGCAAAGCTTTCTCTTCTGCTTAAGTTAGTATTAATAAAATTTTTCAACATTTCAAATATTTTACACGAGAATAGATAATAGTATATTTAGTCTGTTAATATATAATCCTTAGATATTCTTACAAGTCTTCCTAGATATATCTAAGATCATCTCATTATTAATGTTAGCATTTTTATAACCATTTAAGATATATAATACTTAATAGAAATATAGATATAAGAGATGGTAGACACAAATGGCAACCCGTCACATAAAAGAAGTGATTTTCATAGAATTTAAGAAATGAATCCAGTGTGATTAAAAACAAATCTCTCCAGCGATTTGTATTGTTATAAGTATCGTTAATGTGTGACTATGCAGTAGCAGTAGCTTTGATGTTATGGTTTCACAGACTGTAGTAGAGTTTATTGAACTTAAGCAGCCGCTTGTCCATTGTAGACTTTTTAAGTCAAGGAAACTGCTTTAAAAAACTTTATTCAATCATCTCAGACTTTCACCTCTTTTTTATTACTTTATATGTATATGTATATCTATGCTTCTAATAATCCGATAACAGTCACAGCACGTGGGTCAAATAAGCATATTTTAGAAGTTATTTAATGTTGAATTGGGTCCATTCTGATAGCTTAGTTTATAGTTCAACCATATTAAATGTTCTATAAGAACTCTTTTTTGAATTGGTATTTACTTTGTTGCTTTAATCAAACATACATGACATGATCACTGATCATTGACCAGTGATGTACGATTACTGCCTTGAAGGAAAATGTGATTACCTGCCTTGAAGGAAAATGCGCCGGTATACTCCCTATTATAATTCCAAGGAATTTCGCATAGTGCCAATTGAAGTTATGTGTTTAGCATAATTTTCCCTTGGATAAGGAACGCGGCCTACCTATAGCTCTGCTGATTTGCTGAAAATATCACTCACTGCCATTTACACACCAAACAGTGTCGGATGGTGCTGAGATTTTAGTCGCCTTTTAGTTCTAGTAATATATTTTGCTTCTTTCTAAGGGTTAGAAAAGTTTATTCTAAGCATTATTGAATTATTTAGGAAGGTCCTTCGATAGTTGGGTAGAAACCGTTTTAAATAAAATTAAATAATCTTTCACTGGATCATGTCTTCGTCTAGTTAGTTATATATTTCAATTCATTTTCCATACGTCTGTAGTTTAAATGTATCTGTACAAGTTCCCTATGAATAGATATGATCCAAGTAATTTTTTATCTTTCTAATAACACTGATGTTCAGTGATAATGAAGTTTCATTTATGGCCTTTCAACTATTCTCATCTGAGAAGGTAATTACAATTTTGTTTATAACGTGCAAAAATTACAGTGCATTTAATTACGAACCAATGGAAATTAATTAAAGTGAACAAAGTAATTATTATCCATAATAATAGTCGTATATATATTATATATTATATATTATATATATCTATATATATATATATAAATGAATAAAGAAGAATATGTATATATAATATAGAAAACAATAAAAGAAAATTACTACGAAATCTACAACCGCATCTATTATGCCAAAAATTAAAATACTCATACCACAATCCTACCCCCTTTCTTCTAATAATATCTGCCCTGATGCTGCTTAATATTGTTCCGCTATTGTTCTCGCATTTAAAACAAAAGGCACAGATTTCAATTGTTTGTTCTATTGTTTACAAGGATTTTAGAGAGCAGTTTTAAGTTCCTTTGTTTGGTATTATAAAAGCAAAGCAAATACTATACATAAAAAATTGGAATATATAGAAAAAAGCTTTCAAACCCACAAAATATTAAAAATATAGCAAATGTGCCTTTTTTTCTGAAAGTACTTGATTCATCTTTGAATTGCTCAATGACATCAACGGGATTACACAGTAGCGTTCCTAAAATGCTTTAATTTGTAGTTAAGATATTATTTAATAATTATAAATTTTAATATTTTGTTTATAAAATGCATCAAGAGTAGTAAATTATATTTACCAATAATAAATACTTAAACACATTGACTAAGACAAAGTACAGAGACGATACAGAGACGATACTATTGATAACTGATAATTGGAAATTTGATTTAATAAAAAAAATTTAAAAGATGATAAAATAAAATAAAATAAAATAAAATAAAATAAAATAAAAAAATAAAATTAAATTAAATAAAAAATATAAACAAAATAAAATACAATAAAATAAACTAAAATAAAATAAAATAAAATACAACAAAATATAATAAAAAAATAAAATAATTAAAATAAAATAAAAAAATAAATAAAATCAATAAAATAAAATAAATTAAAATCAAACACAATAAAATAAAATAAAATTAAATTAAATAAAATTAAATGAAATAAAATAAAA
>NC_051847.1:245705933-245709554 GCF_002237135.1 Teleopsis dalmanni
CGAATTTGTGATTTTCAATAAGTTTCTCAAAACTCTTATATTTTGCATATTTTAACATGTGCGATCGTATAACCATCGAATTTGTGATTTTCAGTAAGTTTCTCAAAACTCTTATATTTTGCATATTTTAACATGTACGATCGTAAAACCATCGAATTTGTGATTTTCAATAAGTTTCTCAAAACTCCTATATTTTGCATATTTTAACATGTACGATCGTAAAACCACCGAATTTGTGATTTTCAACAAGTTTCTCAAAACTCTAGTATGTTGCACATTTTAACATGTACGATCGTAAAACCATGGAATATGTGACTTTAAGCAAGTTTCTCATAACTCTTATATTTTGCATATTTTAACATGTACGATCGTAAAACCATCGAATTTGTGATTTTCAGTAGGTTTCTCAAAACTCTTATATTTTGCATATTTTAACATGTGCGATCGTAAAACCATCAAATTTGTGATTTTCAATAAGTTTCTCAAAACTATTATATTTTGCATATTTTAACATGTACGATCGTAAAACCATCGAATTTCCGATTTTCAGTAAGTTTCTCAAAACTCTTATATTTTACACATTTTAACATGTACGATCGTAAAACCACCGAATTTGTGATTTTCAACAAGTTTCTCAAAACTATTATATTTTGCATATTTTAACATGTGCGATCGTAAAACCATCGAATTTGTGATTTTCAGTAAGATTCTCAAAACTCTTATATTTTGCATATTTTAACATGTACGATCGTGAAACCATCGAATTTGTGATTTTCAATAAGTTTCTCAAAACTCTTATATTTTGCATATTTTAACATGTGCGATCGTAAAACCATCGAATTTGTGATTTTCAATAAGTTTCTCAAAACTCTTATATTTTGCATATTTTAACATGTACGATCGTAAAACCACCGAATTTGTGATTTTCAACAAGTTTCTCAAAACTCTAATATTTGCATATTTAACATGTGGCGATCGTAACCATCGAATTTTGACTTTAAGCAAATTTATCAAAACTCTTAATATTTGCACATTTTAACATGTAAGCGCTCGCAAAAACCATCGAATGTGTGACTTTAAGCAGAATTTCTCAAAACTCTTATATTTTGCATATTTTAACATGTGCGATCGTATAACCATCGAATTTGTGATTTTCAGTAAGTTTCTCAAAACTCTTATATTTTGCATATTTTAACATGTACGATCGTAAAACCATCGAATTTGTGATTTTCAATAAGTTTCTCAAAACTCCTATATTTTGCATATTTTAACATGTACGATCGTAAAACCACCGAATTTGTGATTTTCAACAAGTTTCTCAAAACTCTAGTATGTTGCACATTTTAACATGTACGATCGTAAAACCATGGAATATGTGACTTTAAGCAAGTTTCTCATAACTCTTATATTTTGCATATTTTAACATGTACGATCGTAAAACCATCGAATTTGTGATTTTCAGTAGGTTTCTCAAAACTCTTATATTTTGCATATTTTAACATGTGCGATCGTAAAACCATCAAATTTGTGATTTTCAATAAGTTTCTCAAAACTATTATATTTTGCATATTTTAACATGTACGATCGTAAAACCATCGAATTTCCGATTTTCAGTAAGTTTCTCAAAACTCTTATATTTTACACATTTTAACATGTACGATCGTAAAACCACCGAATTTGTGATTTTCAACAAGTTTCTCAAAACTATTATATTTTGCATATTTTAACATGTGCGATCGTAAAACCATCGAATTTGTGATTTTCAGTAAGATTCTCAAAACTCTTATATTTTGCATATTTTAACATGTACGATCGTGAAACCATCGAATTTGTGATTTTCAATAAGTTTCTCAAAACTCTTATATTTTGCATATTTTAACATGTGCGATCGTATAACCATCGAATTTGTGATTTTCAGTAAGTTTCTCAAAACTCTTATATTTTGCATATTTTAACATGTACGATCGTAAAACCATCGAATTTGTGATTTTCAATAAGTTTCTCAAAACTCCTATATTTTGCATATTTTAACATGTACGATCGTAAAACCACCGAATTTGTGATTTTCAACAAGTTTCTCAAAACTCTAGTATGTTGCACATTTTAACATGTACGATCGTAAAACCATGGAATATGTGACTTTAAGCAAGTTTCTCATAACTCTTATATTTTGCATATTTTAACATGTACGATCGTAAAACCATCGAATTTGTGATTTTCAGTAGGTTTCTCAAAACTCTTATATTTTGCATATTTTAACATGTGCGATCGTAAAACCATCAAATTTGTGATTTTCAATAAGTTTCTCAAAACTATTATATTTTGCATATTTTAACATGTACGATCGTAAAACCATCGAATTTCCGATTTTCAGTAAGTTTCTCAAAACTCTTATATTTTACACATTTTAACATGTACGATCGTAAAACCACCGAATTTGTGATTTTCAACAAGTTTCTCAAAACTATTATATTTTGCATATTTTAACATGTGCGATCGTAAAACCATCGAATTTGTGATTTTCAGTAAGATTCTCAAAACTCTTATATTTTGCATATTTTAACATGTACGATCGTGAAACCATCGAATTTGTGATTTTCAATAAGTTTCTCAAAACTCTTATATTTTGCATATTTTAACATGTGCGATCGTAAAACCATCGAATTTGTGATTTTCAATAAGTTTCTCAAAACTCTAATATTTTACACATTTTAACATATTCGATCGTAAAACCATCGAATTTGTGATTTTCAATAAGTTTCTCAAAACTCTAATATTTTACACATTTTAACATATTCGATCGTGAAACCATCGAATTTGTGATTTTCATTAAGTTTCTCAAAGCTCTAATATTTTGCATATTTTAACATGTGCGATCGTAAAACCATCGAATTTGTGATTTTCAATAAGTTTCTCAAAACTCTAATATTTTGCATATTTTAACATGTGCGATCCTAAAACCATCGAATTTGTGATTTTCAATAAGTTTCTCAAAACTCTAATATTTTGCATATTTTAACATATGCGATACTAAAACCATCGAATTTGTGATTTTCAATGTTTCTAAAAACTCTAATATTTTGCATATTTTAACATGTGCGATCGTAAAACAATCGAATTTGTGACTTTCAATAAGTTTCTCAAAACTTATATTTTGCATATTTTAACATGTGCGATCGTAAAACAATCGAATTTGTGATTTTCAATAAGTTTCTCAAAACTCTAATATTTTGCATATTTTAACATGTGCGATCGTAAAACCATCGAATTTGTGATTTTCAATAAGTTTCTCAAAACTCTAATATTTTGCATATTTTAACATGTGCGATCGTAAAACCATCGAATTTGTGACTTTAAACAAATTTCTCAAAACTCTTATATTTTGCACATTTTAACATGTACGCTCGCAAAACCATCGAATTTGTGACTTTAAGTAAATTGCTCAAAACTCTTATATTTTGCTTATTTTAACATGTACGATCGTAAAACCATCGAATATGTGATTTTTAATAAGTTTCTCAAAACTCTAATATTTTGCATATTTTAAAATGTGCGATCGTAAAACCATCGAATTTGTGATTTTCAGTAAGTTTCTAAAAACTCTTATATTTTACACATTTT
>NC_051847.1:245709654-245722832 GCF_002237135.1 Teleopsis dalmanni
TTGTATCTACAAATTATTACTCGCAATCAGATACAAATCTATGCAATACTTAAGCTTTGCTAAAACAATGACTTTCGTTCAGAAAACCAAATAAAGAACTGAAAGGAAAAAAGGAGTAAGTAAAAGGGGAAACAAATGGGTTCGAATACAAAAGGAAGTGAAAACACAGACTGTTTATTGACGAAGGAAGTAACCAATATTTACCATGGGTGTGAGGAATTTACTATGGTGATGACCTAACATAACAGCAGAAATGAAGTAGAATATAACAATGAATATAAAAACGTGAAGAAGTCTTGCTAAATAGAAATTTTGTGATTTGAATGTTTTGGCTTTAAGCAAAATATTCCCAGGAATTTAATTAAGAGTTTTGTTTATATTTAGTTTAAAAATATTTTTTAAAAATAACTTTTTGCATAAAAATCTTGCGGTTAATTTTAAAATTGTATTTATGCAAGCATATTTTTAAAATAAAATAAAATTGCACCATAAAGAATTTTTATTGGTCTTTTTTTGACGCTTAAAAATATGTACTCATACATCAAAGTGAATTCATTGAACTGAAAGCATTTCGTAGTCCATCCTTAAAAGTTAAGAGCTGTGCCTGTTCTGCATAGAGGAATAAAGTTCCGAGCAGTTCATGATTGGTGCAATGTTAATTTCAGCTCCAACTTTTTCCATTCAGAATGAAGGGTTTTCTGATATTAATTTTTGCATAGGAAATCAAATTGAAACTACGAATGAAGGAACTTGGGTTGCTTGAGGTTGAATAAATTTACCGAGGATTAAATTTACTGAATTAAATGAGAGGATTTTTCTGCACTAATTGATGTGTAATTTAATTACGTCATTACTAGCAGGGGAAACTAATAGGGAAAATTATAAAAATAGTGATCAACAGTAAATTATTTTTAGTACTTTAATAGGAATAATATGTATTTAAAGACTAATTTAGTAGATAATAAATTTAATAAGTGTATTAAGCTCAAATTATCAAAACAACTAAGTATATTTGCAATACTTAGTTATTTTGAAACAAATGCTATAAGGTTCAGAATGAAAACATAAATTTCGATTTGACGAGTCCATTGGTTAAAATCGAGTTCGATGAGATGAATGCAGAACCTATTTTTCCTCTGAAATGAAATTCTTGAAAATCAGTGAATTCCCATGGCAGACTCTTGTCAATTATTATGACTAACTTCCTTCGAACTGGAACGAATGATAGAACCCGTCTCGCTCCATCCAAGCCCTAGCTACTTATTCAGAGCCCCTTTGAAATAACGAACAAAGCATTATATATTGCATTATATAAATAATTTGTAATGTAATGTTATTAGTCTTTAAGATTCTATAACTTATTGTTAGGGTTTAATTTAAAGCGATTAAATAAAGACATATTATTAAATCAAAAATAAAAGGGTTCAACGCTTCGAACTATAACTAAACTGTGATCCGAAAATCGAAAAAAAATATTTGCTGGAACAAAACAAATATTTATTTAATTGTTTATATACTGGCGTTTCTCTTTAGTTGTAAGAAACTTCATTAATGAAGTTTAGGGTTCAAAAATAGTTTTATATATTTTTGAAGAAGAATTTTGTTTTCAATTAAATAAATTCGTTAAGTATTCATTTTTTCAAAAAAATAAATATTATTCTTAATTATAATAAAACAAATTCATTCCAAAAATAAAAATTATTGTCAAAGAGATAAATGGCAAACACATAATTTTTTTATTTAGTTTTTTAAATAAAAAATTTAAAAACAAAATTTAATTTTAGCTATAGCTATAACTTAAATAAACAGCTATAAGACTTTTTAAGAGGGCAAAATTAAACAAATCAATAAAATTAAATAAAAGTGAGAGTGATTGGTTAGAATACAAGATCTATCTACAAAAATATAAGAAAAACCTATATAAGTAGGTTAAGTTAGCTGACAGTCATACTGCCATCAATTAAACAACAATTCTGAAATCTCTAGATTGCATAAAATTGTGTCCATTTGTGCGTGAGTTACTTAGAAAACCTGATAGGAAATGGACCAGTAATAGTAGTGATTGACTGGAATTACTACTAGATACTCATTTTACGGGATCCTCTGCTTCGGCAATTGTACCAACGGAATACGTAAGTTTTTTACCAGTTAACTCTGTCAAGGTGAACCTACAGATACTTATGGTAAATGGCCTTTTTTTAGTTTCAAACCCTACAAATCACCAGAACCGGATGGTATACATTCAATTAATCTCCAAAATTCTTGCGAGCTAATACACAATCGGCTTTTGGCCATTCTTAGACACTGTCTCATTTTTAACTATGTTCCAGCCAAATGGAGGGTGATTAGAGTCGTATTTATTCTCACAGCAACAAAAAAACCTCTCATAATAGCCTCAATAAACTCCATATAATAAGCCTCGCATCATTCATGTTAAAAGCTCTAGAAAGAATCATAAATTTAGAAATAAGAATCGGCGGCGTATACTTATCTTATAGTTATAACTTATCTATGTTTTAGAAACAGTAAAATAATCAAAAATTAATAAAAAAAAAGTAGTTATTTATATCTAAGCGTGTCTTAAATATCAATCAGTGGCTTCCCTCGCTACACGCCTACACTAAGGGAAAATCTACGGCTTATTCCAATATACAATGACACAATAGGCCAATAAGCCGAAGTGGATCTCTAAGGGATTGACGGCATATAACTTATTCTATAGTTATAATTTATCTTTGTTTGAATAACAGTAAAATAATTAATAATAAATAATAAAACTAGTTTTTTATATATATTTTTCCTTGCCCTGACACCGTGTCAGTGTACTACAATTACGGCATATAGGGTCAACGATTAAACACTAGTATGGACTAGTTTGAAAACACATCAATGGTCTTTAAAAGTTTTCTGAGTTTATTTATATGTAAATATTATATGGACTACAAGTGCAGAGCATTGAATGATTTAGTTTTGAAGCACACTATCAATCGCTTGTATATGCTCCTTTGTAGCATTTGTGGAAGTCTTGCAGAAGCTGCTGCTCTCATTGACATTATCTTAAATGTTAACAATTTTATTATATTTATAATGAACCAATTAGTATAGATCTACAACTGTAAAATGACTAATTATAATAATGTGTAGAAAATGCATACAAAGTTAGACTATGCAATATGATTATTCTACATATTATATATTAGTCGCTAAGCTATAACTAGAAGGTTATATATATCTTCATTTCTGTTCTGTTAAGCATAGTTTTTGCATATATTTCACACAAGTCCTTAGTTTAACTACATCGGAGCCTATTTTATTTTGTATTATCTTTTCTAAAACTCAGTCTTGAATTTCTTAAAAGAAAGATTATGTTAACTACTTTATAGTTTATATATATATATATTAATTTTTTACATATGAATAAATGTAATCATGTAAGAGATAGAATTATTTTAAGTAATTTGAATCATTTAAGTTTGTAATTCCAAAAAAAAAAATCTTTTATATGTTTGCAATTTTTCTACAAATAAAATAACAAATAAAATTGACACGTCAAAATACAATACAGAAATATTCAAAAGTAAAAAATGATAAATAAAATCCTATAATTTTGCATTATTTATATAAATCCAATCAATCACTTTTAACTGCCTATCCTTTGCATAACAAAGAGATAAAATATTCCATATCCACAGCTATGCACAATTGCATGAGTAGCTCAGGCGAGGACATGTGCTCTGTGCCTTTCTAACATATCCTGCTCAACTTTCAAGCTCAAGACTTCAACTGCCTTCTTCGGCATATCGACTGCATAATATTCCGCAATGCGGTGTTTCCCAGTAATTTACAGAAATTGCCCTTGTGTAGTTCGGGAATGTCAGATATGTTTTCCATTTCTTTTCTGTTAATTTTTTCTTTTTTTCTTCCCTTTATATGAACACAATCGCATTTCGAATTGGAATAAAATATTTGCGCCATAAAAGCCTCGATTTAAACATTTTCTTAAGAAAACGCCTGCAGCGCATCAATCGCCAGTTGATTTATGCCACATATTCGGAAAATTATTCCACCAATTGGGCGTCATATTTTTAAAAGCAAATGCTGCCTTCATCTATAAATATTCATAATATTGCTAATAAATAAAATTTCTAATAAAATGGCAAATATTTACCTAATATTATACTAATGTTAATAAATTATTAGAATAATGCAATATATCAATTATTGGGAATTATAAATGAAAATAGCTGCCAACATATTTAATGAGATTAAAATTTTAATGCTTAATTTCAGTAGTGAATTTTCTAAATTTATGCCTTTCTGCTCCGGCTGTATTCCTGTGATATTGTCAGGACACACCACATACCCTAATATGAAAATTAAACATTTCATAACGTTGGCATTTACACAATTCCGGTATGTAACTGAGATTATGGCTGAATAAGTAGACCTCTGTATCGTTTCGTTAATAAATATAAATAGATCAAAATGCTTACATGTGTAGATGCATAGTACGGGAACGGAAGTGTAAATCGCCAGAAATTACAAATACGGAGAACCAACGACTAGTTAGTAATTTATTTTATTGTCATAAATAAGCCTCAAAAAGTTTAAATACTGAAACATTTGTATAAAATTGAATTATTTTGAACTAATTAATTATGTTCGAGAATTATAAAAGAATTACTAACAAAATTAGTAATATAAAGTTTAAATATTTAGTAAATTTAAGCAATGCATCGCGTAAGGAGTTATTACATATAGGTCAGCGATTTCGTTTGTGGAAGTAATGGAAAATGATACAGATCTTGATCGTTAGCTTTCTCCGAGAGGGCCTATATACATTTTTAATTGCTTTTAAGACCCCATTTTGTCATTACTGCCTCAATATCAGTCGCAGCATATTAAAATTGCACCATACCACGTTGTGAAAAGCTAAGATTGGTTATAAATATTATTGAATCTTCTTATTGCTAAATTGATTACCCTGACGTTATGGTAAAAGTTCATCGTCAACATCATCATAATTATCATCGTCATCACATTATCATCATCATCACCACCATCATCTTCATCATCATTATCACTATAATGACGGACTGTAATCCAAGTTGGACTTTGTTTTCCTTTGCTTACTTAAGCCACCTTCCTTTACCTTTCTAATGAAGACCTTCAACTGTCGACATGGTCAATAAGATGCATTTGTGCACATCTTAGGTGCCTGGTATGTGAAAGGTTGCGCTTCAAATTATTTTCTGGAGTCGGGTTACATCAATCCATAGATCATTTGAAATTCATCTCAATCTTCTTAATATGGAATATTTCACAATTTCTTCTACATATTTCAGTTGCATCAGTGTATCTTTGATATTCTCGAAGTAGGCATGCCTGTCGTAGGAAGTGACTTAAATCTCGGCGCTATACCGACACTGTTCAGGAGTGTACATGGCAGTAAGTGGCACGACACTTGCGATGCTCTACCAGAAGTGTAAATCATTTGTCGAGAAGTTACCTAAACATCAGCAGAGGTGGGATGGGCCTCACTCCTTACCAAAGAGAAAATTATGTCCAAAACACATAACTTCATTGGAACCGGCGGAAATACATCAGAATTTCCATTGGGGCGTTTATCGGCGTATTATCTTGACATATGTGTTTGTAGAGCATTGTGCTTATAAGCCTTAATGATAGGTACCCACGCTAAACAAAACTGTTACTGTTACTGTTATCATACGACACTGCAGGGTTGATCATACATTGAACCTTACGCTATGAGAGCAGAGCTATTTCATCCGCGTAAGCAAGGTTATTCAATCTCTCATTCAGATTCCATTGTATGCTGTACACTCTAAATTCATATATCATATTTGGAAATAATGGCAATTTCAAATTAATTTCAGTTATGATAAAATAATTTAATATAGTCAATAAAGAAGTATTTATGTCGTACTGACATTAAAAAATTTTAATTTTTGGCTATGATATGTATATCATTGGCTCTCAAGATTTTACATGGGTTATTGTATGTACTATTGTAGATTTTTGAAAACGATTTTAGGATTTATGAAACTGATTTTATAATGTTCAATTAATGGTAATGCATATAATAAAGCCGTTTTTGAATATATATTTTTAATAAATATGATGATGAGTATTGGGCAATACTCGTAACAGCTGTATGTTCAGCCAAAAATTCAATTAAATAAAATAATATAAAATGAATTTTTGTTGTTGTAGTTTACCATTGTTCGAAAAACCTCTTTATTAAATATTTATTAAATTTTTTATAAAGAGGTTTTTTCCAACAGTAGTGAAATACAACAACAAAAATTTATTTTTTATATTATTTTAATTAATTGAATTTTTGGCTGAACCAATAGCTGTTTCGAGTAATTTGGCCAAACCCACACAGTGGTCTTGGAAATAATTCCCTGTATTAATTATCGTAAATAATTATGAGACGCCAACGTACCAGGAATCGAACCGGCCTGCCAAATGTGAAGCTCAGAATCAGCGTACCTTAACCAACTGATCCAAAGCCGTACTTGACTTTTTTGTTCGTATATTTTTCTGGAGTTTTGTTGTTATTACTATTACATTTTTTATATATATTTTTAAAATAAAAAATGAATATTACAAAAAACAAAGTTTTTTAATGTGTGGATTTGATTAACTAATTTTTTTTTTCATTTAAAATTCATAATTAAATAGAAAATTATTGAAAACTATTTAGTTACTGTAGCAGTAACAGCCTTGGCCTTCAACAATAAGTGAAAACTAATTATAGAAGCAATAGTATTAACCAAAAATAATTAATGTAATTGAATTACTATATATGTGATTCATGTTTAGTACAGTCACATAGCATTTTTTATTCGTTACTTATCTGTTATAAGTTGTATATATGTCAAGGATATTATAATTTTGTCAGAGTAAACGTAATTGCTTTTCCTATAGCAAGTTCGTTATATGTAAAAGTTATTGTGGAAAAAAAGTTTGAAAGTGCAATTCATATAAATTTTTTATAGCTTAAAAAATAACTATACAAGGATAACGATGATATAAGTTCCAGAAAACAAACTCAAAGTTAAAAAATTACAATTTTTATTTCAAAGGATTCAAAGCACAACGAAATGTACAAACATACAAACGATTCAGCAATTATCAGACAAAAAATTTTTTCAAAAAGGTACAATTTAGTTCTAAACATGAAAATGAGTTTCAACTTTTGTGCTAACAAAAAATACGCATATTTGCTCAACTTGGGTATGTTGCTACTCCGAGACTCTAAAGATACATTTCTGATATTCGGCGTGTATTGCGTTTCATTCAGTGTTTACATTTATGCTTGTGCACTCAGCAAACAAAAGCCTTGGCTCAGTAGCATTCGTCATTTTGTATGGCTGCTTTGTAGTACACAAGTAACATTTTAGTGTTTGGCATAGTGCAGAGGAACTCATGGATGTACTGTACTGGAGTAGAGTGGAGTGAGTAGAGTGAGCGACACACAAATTAATAGTACAATGAAACTCCAGTATAGTGTGTTGTTAAAAGCTCAAAAGATTCTATGCTGTGATGAATGACTACAATTTTGTTGACTTTTGACTATTTATGCTATATTATATCCAGGAAGGAAAACATAAAAGAAGATAGCATAAATTGCTTTAATATTTCTGTTTTTTTTTATCCGAATACTATGTGCTTTTAATGTCCTTTGTGTAAACAAATGTGTGTACTTATTTAAGTTATATGCTCTAAATTGACCTCAAAGCATTTAGGCATACTTCAAACATTTATTCAAATAACAAGGAGACATTTAAAAAAAAAAGAACCTTTGACTTCAAAGTAAACAATAATTAATACTTTATTGAAACAATAATTAAAGAGAAAGAAATGTGTGATTAAAAGTTTCAAAATAAAAACCATTTAAGTTTTAATAGATCGTTTAAAATTTAATTACTGAGACTCCTTGTTATTGAAATGCTTTCAATATTTAAGCATATTATTATTTTAATACTTCTTTTCTTATATTTTCAATAACACATATATGACACACATATATGTTAATAAAAATAATTACTTTTACATATTAGTGTGTATGCTCCATATACTATAGAAAGCATTATGTATAAACAAAAAAAAAATAAATATTAACCCTTACACATATATCCATATTAAATTGTATTTTATCGAAACAATGATTTCATTGCTCGAAATTAGTAACCTATTGCCCTTGTGACATATTCTTAAAACCATTAACAGGTCTCAGTAACAAAATCACTTAAGGTAATTGACAATCAATTTGAAAGGAAACTATGACAAGCAATGCGCTTCATATATAACGAAACCCAAAACTAATTCGAATTTGATGACAATATAGTGACGTGTGTTGTTATAATAACGATTATAGGATAATAACGATGAATTAATATGAGTGAAAATTATATATAAGAACAGGTGAACCAAATTGATTTTTTTTCATGTTGTTACCGCGAAGGATCTACGTTCTCAACCTGCGCGAACTTTCTGCAAGCCATTTATCATCCTTGTGTCAAAACGTCTACTTAACTTCGTATTAAGTGTTGTTAACGATGATTTCGGAAGGAAACATATTAATAACAATATGTTAATGTTAGGGATGTGATACGTTTTTCAATAGTATTATTTTTAAATTTAGTAACATAAGATGAGTTGTCTTGAGACAATGTCACATATGAAGATGATGGTACCATTATAAGTAAATTGTACGAAGGGTATTTGATGAGTCAATGGTTAATAAAAAATTTTAAGTTTTTGCTCATTTTAATATTAATTTTATTTTATATTTTATATTTATTAATAAAATATTTAATATTAGCTTTTGAAATAGTCTCTGAGCCTCGTACGCTTTTTATATAGCAATTTCAATTATATTTTTTTTTCAGAATAAAAAGACTTAGTTGAAAATAAAAAAAAAAATTTAGTTGAGATTGTGTTAACTTAAAAATTGTTTTATTTTATATTTTCATTTTATATTTATTAATAAAATTTTTAATATTAGTTTTTGAAATAGTCTCTGAGCTTTATACGCTTGCTGTTCAGAAATTTCAATTACATTTTTTTTTGGAATAAAAGGATTTTTAAGAACTTCAAAAATGTTTCTTATAAATTTACATATATTACATAGATTAAAAAAAAATTAGCTGC
The DNA here is from genome assembly GCF_002237135.1 of Teleopsis dalmanni. Classification (NCBI taxonomy): domain Eukaryota; kingdom Metazoa; phylum Arthropoda; class Insecta; order Diptera; family Diopsidae; genus Teleopsis; species Teleopsis dalmanni. The sequence continues at coordinate 245,718,838 of NC_051847.1, forward strand.
ACCTTTTCTTACATGAGCTGGTTCATCCCTACAATAATGGTAAGGTATCTCTCTTCACCAAAACAGATTTGAGGCCGCTGGTGGGATATTTAACGTGTCCCCATGTAGTGCGTTATCAACTTAACAGCAATAATAAATGGTTAATATTTTTTTTTATACCAATCAAAACATTATTGATGGAATATCTTATACAGTTTTGAATACTATCAATTTAACGAAAATCTATGGCAAATTTAGGGATATTCAACGAATGACTAATTCCTTTGTTGAGTCATATGCAAATCATAGCGCATATGGAAAATAAAAAACTTTGAAATTAAATGTCTGATATTTATTTCTATATAAATCAAATTAACATCGAAAGAACATCAGATGGAGTTTTGAATACGTTTAATTCACTAAATATCTCCGACAAATTCTGAGATATTCAACGACTATTGACTAATTGCTTAGTCATATGAACTACCTTAACCGTGCTGATGATACTGGACCGATGTCATTGTCAGATATCTGGGTTGAATTGGTCTTATTTAGACAAGAAACGAACTAGTCAGCTACTTCAACAAAGGCGGAACCTGCTCAGCACTACGGTATCTGTGCTGACGAGACACTGTTAAATATGAAGGCATGCTATGAGACTGAGTCTAACCCGTAATGATTTTTGTCGAGGTTGTGGCGCTGAGAATGAGAAGGAGACCATGCTCCATCTTACTTATATGTGTCCTTCTCTAGCTAGAAGAATATTAAAAATCTTCGTTTTCACTTTTCTCAACGATCTGACTGAGCTGTCATTCTGCAATATTAGGGACCTGGCCAAGTTATTTAATGGGGGAGTCGTTACCTTTTTTAATGTTCATTGTAGGTATAATGATCTTTCAATCTATGTAAGTACGAATGTTATTCCGTGGTACCACAATGGGCCATCATTTGAGATTTAGTGGGCTTTTTGAAAACAAGGGCGCCACTCCAACCTAACTACCTACCTACTACATGATCAACACATGACTAAACAAACAAAAGAAGATATTTTTATAGTCTTCAAGTAATTTATAATAAGAAAAATGATTAACGTATACGTTTCTTTAAAAATACATGTCATTTATTTAACCAACAACCCTCCTGCGTTGATTTGGCATTCAACGCAGTTTTCAATTGTTCTGCCTATTATGAAAATATTATCTCTTGCTTGACTTTTGACTCCAATAGCAAATATTTGTTCATATTCGGGTGTTATTTCACTGCTGGTAGTATTTGCATATAGAAACAAAAACGAAAAGTCGCATAAATTAAATCAGTTTTAAGCGATAGGAGCAAACGTATAAAAATTATGTTTACTTATCCTTGGCAAGGTAATTCATGAGTGCCGTAACAACAAATGACATTGATATCTCACAACAAGGAATCCGTAATGGAAACGACACACGCATCCCCATTTGCATTTATAAACAAGTACCGAATGTGCTGGAATAGGTTGTGTAAGGTTGTGTGAGGATGTGTGAGGATGTGTGATGAAGTGAAGTGTCTCAGAATAAATTCCTAACAAATTTATGCATTCATGCGAAGGCACACTACTCCAAGGCGCACTAGTTAGACTCCAAAGGACGTGCGGAATGTGTTAAGCATTTAAAGTACACATTCCGAACAACAGGATATGGAGAAATATGACATAATTGAAAACTTGCTAAGTTCTGAGCAAAATTGCGAGCAACTTTGACAAAATATTGTATCCTTGAATCAAAGAAGAACGAACCAACAGTGTTTGTGATACACACAACACCTGCTCTGGACTGAAACGTGGCAATTAAGCAATTAAAAGCAAAATTTATGCTTGAAGAAAATTAATAAAATTTTCTTTTTTGGTGAATAAATCTGAATTTTAATGCAAATTTATCAAAAGTTGAAGAAAGAGCAGGAAATAAAGGAAGGAAGAAAATGTTAAATTTTTTGAGGAAATTTAAATTGAAAATGTTTAAATTTTTTCTATTAACAAAAATAGCTGGTGTTTGATACTGCGTCATTGGCATGTATACGCAACATTTGCCTAAACAATTATCAAGGTCAGAAAGTGAATGGCACATCAAAGGACATACACTCCTTTGACAGCGTTTAAATTTTCAGGCATTTCCAGGCATGCTAGAGGGGTGAAAAGTAGAAAGTCTTTCATTTCATGTCTGCAGTTCCTTTTTTTCTTATTTTTCTCATTTTTTTTCTTTCACTTCTTTTAGTTGTTTTATTCTTTTTCTTTTCTCACTTTTTCTATTATTTACACATTTTTGTTGTTTGTTTTTTGTGTGAAACCATTTTGTTTATTATCTTGTTTAAAACTGAAAATAAAAAGTGTAAAAAGTGTGAAAAGGGCAAGAGATAAAAAGATAAAAAGTAAAAACAAAATAAAATAAAATAATAACAAAATGAAAAGGCTTTTTCGAATCCTTTAGACAAATAAGTGTTAAGGGTTATCGACGTTGTGTTGCTTACATTGCAATTTGTATCGGCAAATATTAAGGAGCAGGGCGTGAGAGCGCATATCCTTTTATTTAGAAGGCACAGCACTCAAGCTGTTTCATATTTCCGTTTTTTGTGCTTTTCGTAAGCGTCATCAATTCCTGTTGTCTTACATTTACTGTTAAATTTCCTTTTTTTCAGTTTTTTGGTGCTTTGGCAGGCAATTTTTAAATGTACTTTGATGGTTTCTCATCTTACGGAATATCTAAGGGATTTCATGAAAAGTTTGAAGTTAAGTCAAACAAAAAACTGCAAGTAAATAAGAAATATTAAAAAAAAGGTGCAATGATAAGCAGACAAATTTTTCATGTTAAAAACTTTAAAAACATTTGAAAAAAAGAGAAAAATTTAAATAAAAATAAATTCTTGTTCGAAAAAAGGTAATTCTTTCTAAACCATGTATTCGGATTAGCCAGTTTCAGATTAGATCACAAATGACTATCTTGTTGTTATTTTATAATAATTTTATGCTTAAGCTGTTCTTCAAACATCTTAAGTTGCAACCAAAAATTGCATAAGAACCAATTGCAAAACGACAATTTTAACAGGTACACACTATATCTTACGTCTTGGGATTCAGTTTGTTTCTCTATATCGACAGTATGAATTTTAGAAAAATCAGCAAGTAAGAAAACAGTATTATAAATAACATAAACGTTGTTATTAAGAACTCAAAAGGAGTTGTAAGAATTCCATTCAAGTGTGTAGATAACATAAAAGTTATTAGTAAGAACTCTAAAAGAGTTTCAATAATTACATTTAAGAAAAAAGCGTAAAAATATGAAGATTCTGTCTTATTTCCTTTACGTATAATAGGTGATGAGATTGTTCTTTAAACATCTTAAGTCGCAACCAAAAATTGCATAAAAAGCAATCAGTGTTGCAAAAGGATAATTTTAACAGGTACACACTTTATCTTCCGTCTTGGGATTCAGTTTGATCCTAATATCGACAATATGAAGATTGGAAAAATGCAATTAAGAAAACAGTATTATAAATAACATAAACGTTGTTATTAAGAACTCAAAAGGAGTTGTAATAATTCCATTCAAGTGTGAGAAAATTTCACGAGAAATGAGAATATAAAGTCTTATTTCTTTTACGTACAATAGGTGATTCGACGTAGTGGAGTTAAGAAATTTCAAGTGCTGATGAGATAGATGTATTAGTTATGAACTAATAAAACAGTATAAAACTTATTTCTTACTAAAACAATTTCAAAATCAAACATAACAAAGGGTAGTAAATAAATCAATAAGAAGTTCTTAAAAGTGGAGAGAGAATATTTGAACAATTTATTTATTTTCTCTATTTATAATAATTAATTAAATATAAAATCTTATAGAAAATATTTTATTCTTTTTTTGTGATCTGAAATTATACCTGAAATATGAATTCCAGTACTGGTTGCATGGGCTTTCAACTCAGATATTATAAATTAAATTTTATTAGCTGAATTATAACATTATATATTTATATATTAAAATTAT
>NC_051847.1:245722932-245726873 GCF_002237135.1 Teleopsis dalmanni
TACGATCGCACATGTTAAAATATGCAAAATATTAGAGTTTTGAGAAACTTATTGAAAATCACAAATTCGATGGTTTTACGATCGCACATGTTAAAATATGCAAAATATTAGAGTTTTGAGAAACTTATTGAAAATCACAAATTCGATGGTTTTACGATCGAATATGTTAAAATGTGTACAATATTAGAGTTTTGAGAAACTTATTGAAAATCACAAATTCGATGGTTTTACGATCGCACATGTTAAAATATGCAAAATATTAGAGTTTTTAGAAACATTGAAAATCACAAATTCGATGGTTTTACTATCGCATATGTTAAAATATGCAAAATATTAGAGTTTTGAGAAACTTATTGAAAATCACAAATTCGATGGTTCTACGATCGCACATGTTAAAATATGCAAAATATTAGAGTTTTGAGAAACTTATTGAAAATCACAAATTCGATGGTTTTACGATCGAACATGTTAAAATATGCAAAATATTAGAGCTTTGAGAAACTTAATGAAAATCACAAATTCGATGGTTTCACGATCGAACATGTTAAAATATGCAAAATATTAGAGTTTTGAGAAACTTATTGAAAATCACAAACTCGATGGTTTTACGATCGAACATGTTAAAATATGCAAAATATTAGAGTTTTGAGAAACTTACTGAAAATCACAAATTCGATCGCACATGTTAAAATACGCAAAATATTAGAGTTTTTAGAAACTTACTGAAAATCACAAATTCGATGGTTTTACGATCGTACATGTTAAAATGTGTAAAATTTTATTTTTTGAAATTTACTGAAAATCACTAATTCGATGGTTTTACGATCGGACATGTTAAAATATGCAAAATATAAGTTTTGAGAAACTTATTGAAAATCGCAAATTCGATCGCACATGTTAAAATACGCAAAATATTAGTTTTTAGACACTTACTGAAAATCACAAATTCGATCGCACATGTTAAAATACGCAAAATATTAGAGTTTTGAGAAACTTATTGAAAATCACAAATTCGATGGTTTTACGATCGCGCATGTTAAAATATGCAAAATATTAGAGTTTTGAGAAACTTATTGAAAATCACAAATTCGATGGTTTTACGATCGCACATGTTAAAATATGCAAATATTAGAGTTTCGAGAAACTTATTGAAAATCACAAATTCGATGGTTTTACGATCGCACATGTTAAAATATGCAAAATATTAGAGTTTTGAGAAACTTATTGAAAATCACAAATTCGATGGTTTTACCATCGCACATGTTAAAATATGCAAAATATAAGAGTTTTGAGAAACTTACTGAAAATCGCAAATTCGATCGCACATGTTAAAATACGCAAAATATTAGAGTTTTTAGGAACTTACTGAAAATCACAAATTCGATGGTTTTACGATCGTACATGTTAAAATGTGTAAAATTTTAGTTTTTGAAATTTACTGAAAATCACTAATTCGATGGTTTCACGATCGCACATGTTAAAATACGCAAAATATTAGTTTTTAGAAACTTACTGAAAATCACAAATTCGATCGCACATGTTAAAATACGCAAAATATTAGTTTTTAGAAACTTACTGAAAATCACAAATTAAATGGTTTTACGATCGTACATGTTAAAATGTGTAAAATTTTAGTTTTTGAAATTTACTGAAAATCACTAATTCGATGGTTTTACGATCGCCATGTTAAAATATGCAAAATTAGAGTTTTGAGAACTTATTGAAATCGCCAAATTCGATCGCCATGTTAAATATGAAAATATTAGAGTTTTGAGAAACTTACTGAAAATCACAAATTCGATGGTTTTACGATCGTACATGTTAAAATGTGTAAAATTTTAGTTTTTGAAATTTACTGAAAATCACTAATTCGATGGTTTTACGATCGGACATGTTAAAATATGCAAAATATAAGAGTTTTGAGAAACTTACTGAAAATCGCAAATTCGATGGTTTTACGATCGTACATGTTAAAATGTGTAAAATTTTAGTTTTTGAAATTTACTGAAAATCACTAATTCGATGGTTTCACGATCGCACATGTTAAAATACGCAAAATATTAGTTTTTAGAAACTTACTGAAAATCACAAATTCGATCGCACATGTTAAAATACGCAAAATATTAGTTTTTAGAAACTTACTGAAAATCACAAATTAAATGGTTTTACGATCGTACATGTTAAAATGTGTAAAATTTTAGTTTTTGAAATTTACTGAAAATCACTAATTCGATGGTTTTACGATCGCACATGTTAAAATATGCAAAATATTAGAGTTTTGAGAAACTTATTGAAAATCGCAAATTCGATCGCACATGTTAAAATATGCAAAATATAAGAGTTTTTAGAAACTTACTGAGAATCACAAATTCGATGGTTTTACGATCGCACATGTTAAAATATGCAAAATATTAGAGTTTTGAGAAACTTATTGAAAATCACAAATTCGATGGTTTCACGATCGTACATGTTAAAATATGCAAAATATTAGAGTTTTGAGAAACTTATTGAAAATCACAAATTCGATGGTTTCACGATCGTAAATGTTAAAATGTGTAAAATATAAGAGTTATAGAAACTTACTGAAAATCACAAATTCGATGATTTTACGATCGCATATGTTAAAATATGCAAAATATTAGAGTTTTGAGAAACTTATTGAAAATCACAAATTCGATGGTTTTACGATCGCACATGTTAAAATATGCAAAATATTAGAGTTTTGAGAAACTCATTGAAAATCACAAATTCGATGGTTTTACGATCGTATATGTTAAAATGTGTAAAATATAAGTTTTTAGAAACTTACTGAAAATCACAAATTCGATAGTTTTACGATCGCACATGTTAAAATATGCAAAATATTAGAGTTTTGAAAAACTTATTGAAAATCACAAATTCGATGGTTTTACGATCGTACATGTTAAAATATGCAAAATATAAGAGTTTTGAGCAATTTACTTAAATCACAAATTCGATGGTTTTGCGAGCGTACATGTTAAAATGTGCAAAATATATGAGTTTTGAGAAATTTGCTTAAAGTCACAAATTCGATGGTTACGATCGCACATGTTAAAATATGCAAAATATTAGAGTTTTGAGAAACTTATTGAAAATCAAAATCGATGGTTTTACGATCGTAACATGTTAACATGTGCAAATATTAGAAGCTTTTTAGAAATTTGCCTTTACAAGTCCAACTAATTCCGATGGTTTTAACGATCGCACATGTTAAAATGTGTAAAATATAAGAGTTTTTAGAAACTTACTGAGAATCACAAATTCGATGGTTTTACGATCGCACATGTTAAAATATGCAAAATATTAGAGTTTTGAGAAACTTATTGAAAATCACAAATTCGATGGTTTCACGATCGTACATGTTAAAATATGCAAAATATTAGAGTTTTGAGAAACTTATTGAAAATCACAAATTCGATGGTTTCACGATCGTAAATGTTAAAATGTGTAAAATATAAGAGTTATAGAAACTTACTGAAAATCACAAATTCGATGATTTTACGATCGCATATGTTAAAATATGCAAAATATTAGAGTTTTGAGAAACTTATTGAAAATCACAAATTCGATGGTTTTACGATCGCACATGTTAAAATATGCAAAATATTAGAGTTTTGAGAAACTCATTGAAAATCACAAATTCGATGGTTTTACGATCGTATATGTTAAAATGTGTAAAATATAAGTTTTTAGAAACTTACTGAAAATCACAAATTCGATAGTTTTACGATCGCACATGTTAAAATATGCAAAATATTAGAGTTTTGAAAAACTTATTGAAAATCACAAATTCGATGGTTTTACGATCGTACATGTTAAAATATGCAAAATATAAGAGTTTTGAGCAATTTACTTAAATCACAAATTCGATGGTTTTGCGAGCGTACATGTTAAAATGTGCAAAATATATGAGTTTTGAG
>NC_051847.1:245726973-245733748 GCF_002237135.1 Teleopsis dalmanni
ATATCTAACGATTTTTTTTAACACCAGAAAATTCAATTATATTTAATCGTTACTTATTATATTATCATCTTATAACATTTCTAACATAAAATCATTTTTTGGTCAGTTTTATTGTCTTCCAAGTTTTTCGTTTATGTAAGGAAATAACTTTTTTGTTGTATAGTGTAAAAAAATATGCTTTAAGAACTAAATATATTTAAATAGTTAAAAGTTTTATAACAAAAATCACTTACATTATTTCCAATATAATAAAAGATATTCACATTTCTCCAAACAAAATAACATTGATATTAATATTCTACAATGAAAATAAACGCACCAAAATTAAAAGTTGCCATATTGATAAAATTTTAAAAAATATAGTCAATGCTGTTTGTGTTTTAAAGAGATTGTGTTCTTTATTCAGCTTATATATATAATATAGTATATAGATCCGTTAGTAATAAAGGGATACAGCACTGATACTACGTTGGTAGTTTCTTTTAGCAGGTTTCGATTATTACCAGCAAATATGTATTATTTTTACAGTTTGTTCTAGAACTTGTTAAATATATTCCTTACTATTCCCTAATATATGTTAAATGAACCCAAATTTGATTTAATTTTATCTGTTCTTTGCTTCCATGCTAATGACATCAAACGGAAATTTCTAGCATCCAATTTAATAGTAACTAAATGATAGTGTGTGCAATAATTTGCCAAAAAATGGAAGGAGTAGCGTTGGTGTAAAACTCCATACTTTAATTATTTATTTAACTTCTAAGGTTTTGTGAATTAGTTATTTCAAAATAAAATAACTTCAAATATGAATAAAAAGTAAAAAAAAAAGAATTAATTTTTTATAATAACTAATCATAACTTTAATCGAGCTGTTATGTATTAAACTTCGTCTCGGTTGTAAGAAGCGTTTTTACATTTTCTGCGACGTCGTTTAATTTTTTATGCATTTATATTAAGTGCATTCGGCAACACCGAAAAGTGACAAAAGAGCTACAAGTTGCACACTAAAATCACTAAGTGAAAGATTGGCAGCACTGTTGGCATATTGGCACAATCTGTCAAATTTCATGTTTTTGGAAAGGATAGAATTCCATAAAAATATATATAGAGGGGTTTTGAATAGCAAAGAAAGAAATAAAGGACAAACACAAAAATTTATTTTAATTTTATTGAAGTTTGGCTGACCATACAACGCTGTTTCGAGTATTGCTAAGTACTCTTCATCAGTGGTCTTTCGAAATAATCGAATTTTGTTTAATTAGTTTATAGTCCGTATATAATTTGTTTTGACTGCAAGTGCCAGGCTTAGAACTCATGCCTGTCAAATTAAAAGCGATGACTAATCGTGTTTATCCACAAGAAGCCAAGGCTGCACAAACTTTCAATGCTCAAGTTCCAGGTTTTATTGTCACTTATTTTTATTTAATTAGTGACACCAACCAAAGCACTTGCCAAAGTGCTTTACAGCAACACGAATACTTTATTCAAATATTAGACTTGTGAAAAGTAAAGAACAATATGTTAAAATATAATATTGTTCAGCTTTTCCTAACCGCGAAAGCGGATTTGTAGAATAACATAGCATAGCTTCTTTGTAAAAGCACCAGAATGGTCGCTTTACATATAGTAAGTAAAACAATATGCATTACAAAATGTCTCTACAAAAAGAGTAGCTTTGAAAAAAATAAAGAATAGGCGAACTCAAAAGTTAACTTTTAATTCGTTGAACTTGTGTTTCCAAAATAAAGCTGTAGTTTATAAGCTCGTTCTATTTTAAAGCACGGCAAGTGCTTTGGTTAGTGTCACTAATTAAATAAAAATAAGTGACAATAAAAAACCTGGAATTTGAGCATTGAAAGTTTGTGCAGCCTTGGCTTGTTGTGGATAAACACGATTAGTCATCGCTTCTAATTTGACAGGCACGAGTTCTAAGCCTGGCACTTGCAGTCCAAACAAATTATATACGGACTATAAACTAATTAAATAAAATTCGATTATTTCGAAAGACCACTGATGAAGAGTACTTGGCAATACTCGAAGCAGCGTTGTATGGTCAGCCAAACTTCAATAAAATTAAAATAAATTTTTGTGTTTGTCCTTTATTTCTTTCTTTGTTATTCAAAACCCCTCAAAAATTTAATAAAGCTTCTTTGTCACTATACAAAGTAAGTCTAGCTTAACAGCAACACTAATACTTTATTCAATATATAATTAATATAGAATTGGAAATTAACATGAAAATGAAGAATGAATAAAAAGCAATGTTAAGAATGCTAGAAATTTTGCATTTTGAGTAAAAGTGTATAGTCATGTAGTTCTAAAAAAGCAAGACACCATAAAATCACAAATAACATAAGTTCGATACATTTAGCACGTCAAGAAATACAATGCAATTGCTGATTGTTTCTATCATCAGCTGATATCAAATTTATCCTATGTATACGTCAAGAAACAAAAATTTAATTGATTCACACTCTTCTTTTTTTTTATTTCAGCTGTTTTCTTACGGCACAACTAATTCAGTCTTAACTGAGATTTGAAATACCTGTTATAGGAACCAACCACTAATATGAAGCAATGATCGAAAACAATACATACTCTTTAAACAATACTAATTCTTTAAGTTCTATTTTTATTTATAAAAGAGTTATTTTCAGAAAATTTAAAAATTAATTAACATATTTTAATTCTTCGGAAAGTCTGCAAAAATAAAATTAAACCTTGCGTATGTTGTTAATGCTGGGGTTAATGACATATAAGTGTCTATGCACTGCTTTTTGTATATCTAACTACAAACCCACTTGGAACTGCTATTGCAGTTGATGGTGTTAAAGCTCATTATGTTGTTGTTGATGTTGACAATCATGTGATTGCAACAAATGCAGGCAGCAGTCTGCACATAATAAATTTCGTTAAGACTTACTAGCACACTACTCCAAAAAATGAACCCAAAATGAACTTTAACGTTGATGTAAAGTTATATATAAAAATGAAATTTCAAATAAAATAAAATTATGCCATAATGTTTCAGAATGTAAAGAATATACAAAACTCTAAAACTGAGTTGACTTAAGCGAAAAAGAATGCAACTTTGGTTGCACATTAGAGTTAATAACTAAAACTACATTTAACGCAGCACTGCTGTCGTCACAGTAAAATATTAAGTCTAGCAGATATAAACTGATTTTCTAGCTTTAAAACATTTTTCTTTAATTCAAAATGTTAAAGGCATGCTCAAATTTCAACCGCAAATGCACTCTTGAGACATATAATAGTCCCGTCGTACAAGAAGGGGTTAACACCGTATAACTCCGAACATATATGTAACAATGTCGTTGTCGTTTGCAACTCTGTAGTTTATCGTTAAGTAAATGTTGGTGACGATGCTGCTTCTGGCGGTTGTTCTACTCGTATTGTGTTCCTTGGAGTTCTATAGTAATTTTTATACAAAAAAACATTTTCCCTACTGTTACTACGGTTACACAAAAAAAAGTATAAAAGGTCGGAAAAAATTGTTGATTGACACGTTACAAATTAGAGTACGTTTAGGTGTTTCTTTAATGTTGCCATATGCAACTTATGGCGCTTATCCAACCTCTATAATACTAACATCAGTGTCGGGCTTTAAACCGGCGTGTCTGTGAATTAAGTCTGCGGTCAGATACATTATAACACCAGGTACATTTGAAACAAACGCCCACAACACATACTATATATACACACAAACAAAACAAATTAAACCATATAGTCTATAGAATGGCATGAAGTATATGTGTTCTATGTTTTTTTTTTTTAAATTAAAGTTAGTTACGTACTCGAAAATGTGGTTTGTTTGTAGGGAAACACAATTTGTTTGTATGTCAATTAAGTGCTGAGGATGTAAAATATATGAACAAAGTAACTACTTACCAATTCCTGGAAATACTCCTTAAACAAATGTATTTAAATGGCACTGAATTTGACGTGTGAGTGTAATGCTGACTTAAAATAATCGTTTCCATGGTTTTAAATCAACATTTTTTATTTGAAATATTTTATTTTTTATATTTATTAAAAAAATATTTATTAAAATATTAGATAACTTCTTAATATTTACTTACAATAATTATTGGTAATGCACGCATACATATTTAACAACAACAAGAACAATAGCAGCAATTGACGTCACGAATTATAGTTTCATTATTAAAGCAACGTTGACCACATACGATATATTACATATAAACTGATATCTTCCAGATCAATATCATGTTATCTGTATAGTCATTTCTTTCGCTTTCCGCGCCAAAAGAATAAAAGATAAATGAAGGTTTTATCTTTCACCTGTCGGAACAGATTTTATAGTAGCCATTGAATGTAATACTTCTTCTTGTAGTACGTCTGCCTATTAAGACTAAAATTTTCTCTGAATCTGCAAACTATATAAGACCCGTAAAGACTAGTTTTAAATAATAATGTGACGTTCTCCCATATATGTTATATCGCAATTTGTTTTATCCTTTCACTACTGCAACATCAACGAAACACAGAGTCGCAGGACCAAAAGATTATATTTTCAGATGATTCACACTATTTGGTCGTCCAAGTCAAGTTTTTTGCCACCTTAGGTCCGTGCTATATTGCAAAAATTCAATGTGAATCTCATCGAGTTGGCGAAACTGACTGTTTGGACTTAAAATCTTGTCACTTAGCAGACGACCACCAGCTCTCTAGGCAATAATTCAATTTTGCTCAGCTTTGTATTTATGCAACATCAACGAAAGCTACAACTGGAAGACCAAAATAACTAATAATGCATAATATTGTAATATATTTTAAGTGGTAACTGTAATATTGTAAATTAAAAATAATTTTCTCATAATTATATAAAATCTAGGTTAACTAGAAACTCTATTAAAAGGGGTAGAAACATAAATATGCAATAATAATAACTTGTGTACTCTGCATATAAAAGAACTAATCAACGCCGCACATATGTGTTTTCATACTAAGCCAAGCTTCTATTCTTTTTTTTTTTTGTTTTTGATTTTTAAAGCAGAGGTAACTAAAATTACTGCACAGTAAACCACAGAGAACACGTAAGTGACATAAATGACTCCATGCTGCTGACTAATGCTGACTACACTTTTCATCAAGGTGTTACACTCCGGCATGCTGCTTGCTCCAAGCTACAAAATCAACAACGGGTCATAAAACAACTAAATGACACGAGGCTTGACAGGCTTAATGGCGAAGCAGCGATGAGCAACCGGCACTGGTAATGCTTGCTAACTTACTTGCTTGCTTAGTTTTACTGGAATGGTACAATAACCATTGAATAAGATTAATGAGGCTGCTTAACAGGACTGCAGATAGTTTATCATACTCTCGCCGTATTGCTACTTCTTACCCACACTGAGCTAGTACCGTACGGATAACATATTAAGACAAAATATTGCGCGCTGCCAGCATATGAGGCACATTGATGAGTTCTAGGAAAATTTAATAATAGAGCTGAAGGAAAAGACACTAAAGACTTTGTGGTGTCTGCATTTTATAAGTAAATCCCAAATAATGTTTATGAAATGAACAAAAAAAACTTTCACTCAGAAAGTAAGTAAATACTTACTTCTTCAAGCTTTAATCAAAATGGGGAAGAGTTATTTCTTCTTCTGTGATAGTTTAATATAAAAAGGGAAATTAAATAACGTTTATCTTGGAGGAAATCTCATCACTTTTGCTTTATAAAGTTAATGGAAACCTTTAAAAGAAAGTGGTTCAACTACAATAATGCTGTAAAATGTATCTCTTTAATTGCCAATATTTTTACATTCCAATGGAGTCCCTTATTTTGATTCGGACCATTTTATATATTTTTTAATGCCAATGTTAAAATTCATGTTTCAAATAAGTTATTGACTTCATTTTACTTTAACTCTTTTATTACAAATATAAGAAACTCTAGCCAGGTGTACTGCACAAACTGATTACGAATTTGCAGTTTGCTGTGACAATCTCAACCAGATTGTCTACTCCAACGATGTGTGTAATTTTAATTATGCAGCACATTTATAAAATCCTCAGTGAGGTAAATTAAATTGAATTGCTTGGGACTTGCCATTTACTAGTTTTGCCAATTTGCAGTTATTGCACTAAACGACTCTGATGATTCATTAAAATGCTCCTAATGGAAATCGATGGCTTTTGAATATCTGCCAATGAAGATATTTATCTGACGACCAATCATTTGAAGTAGGTAAAGTTTAATTACCTTAAATTTAGTTGGGCAAGTAGAAAATAACGTAATTGACAAAATCGATTAATTTTATTTTAACTGCAATTTAATTTATATATAATGTGGTATAGAAATTTTTGCAAATTAGTTAAATTTTATTTTATAATTGTTTTTACAAGTCTGCTTTTCTGCTTTATGAGTAAGAATTCCGTCAAATATATTTTTTTTGAAAGTAAGTAAGTAATTTTTTAATTCTCATAATTAAATACCAGTGTCATTTCGCAAGTTGTCACTAGAGCAACTAACTGGGTTCCCTTTCTTTATAAAAGGCGAAATCCCAATAGGAACAGTGAACATCACTTTGTCATAATATATGAATGTCGCTGACAATTAGACCCTGCTCGATTCTGTTGATGTTCTAGATAAGTTAGAAGGACTTTTATTAAAGATTTAATTTTTTACACATATTTAAAAATAATTATTGTAATAACATAAAACTCTTACATACATATATCAATTTATCACAATGTAAATAAAACGATCTAAATAGTTTTAATCTTT
>NC_051847.1:245733848-245742326 GCF_002237135.1 Teleopsis dalmanni
ACTTGCAAGATGATAAGCTAATTGTTCAGATTCTTAACTCTAGATAAATTTTATAAATTGGCTGGGTTTAAATTTGTCCGCTGTTTCACAATCAAATGTATCTGATTTTCTCTAGAGTCAAAACCCTTATGACACATATTCGATTCATTAATTTCATTGTTGTTTAAATCTGATAAATGCCAAAAAAATAAATAATTATATATATATTAAATTAGAATAGTTTTATTTTTTACCTTTTCATAGTATTATTGTTTTTGACTTTCAAAATTTTCAATTGTAGTAATACAGTCAACAAACAAGGGGTTCGTCTTATGGAGACTTCGAGTTAAAGAAATATTTTATTTTATTTTTATTTTTAAAAGAAACTAAAATTATATTTTAAAATATTTATTTATTTGAAATTAAATAGACCACAGAAGTAATACTGAAGTGAAATATTGAGAAATTAGGGTTTGGGATTTTAATCTTTTTTTCTTATTTTCAGTAAAAAAGATTCCAATTTATTCCAAGCCTTATAGTGATCTTTAGTTGGAGTATCATTCGTTTGTAAATAAAAATTCAAAATTTTGAATGAGTCTTCTACTTCATTCTTGGAAGACTGATGAACAATTTCATCTACCGAACCCTCAGCATTACTTTCCGTTGCGCTTAGAATCGGATCCACTAATTCAGAGCTATGATGCTCAATAACATCGGCATCTATAGGAAAGCGTGGTATACAAATTTTATTGTCAAGCTTAATATAATCGTTAAGAGTAGCATTGGAAGTTATTTTATTTACTTTAAACAATGTTGCCAGCAACTAGAATTTGCACAAGGAAGCAACATAAGAAAAGAAAAATTAAACATTTGGTTTAGAAAAAGGGACTTCCACTAACACCAATTATGAATTCATACTAAATAAAACAATTCGACTTAGAGAATACACTTTCCCACATATCTATTGGCACGTGACAATATTTTTCCTGAAATTCCTGTTATATAAGCTTGAGTTATGGAAGCATAATTGTATGTAATTCGATTTCTAAAACCCTGTTGCACTCTTCTTAATTAGTTATAGTAAATTCGAGTTATAGAAGTTCAAGTTATAAAAGTTTGACTAAAGTTTATGGATGTTACTTTACACTTATTGTATTCAATTAGTTTTTAAAACTTTATAATTTGAGTTGAAACAAGTTATATCTTCAAATTTGAAGTATGTAATCTATTTTATTTTAAAAAACATTAAATATCAGTACTGATTCCTTGTCCAAGAAAAGAAGAAAATTATAAGAGACAGATTTGCAGTGAAACTCTTACCAAAATAAACATGCAATCAATTTTCTTGGGTCCATCGACTCACATAACCTTGATAATCGAACACGGAAAAATACAATAACAACGATGATATTACTCCAAGGGGTAATCATAGTATGATAAATCCCCCTGCTTCGGCAGCATGTAGAAGGTTTTTGGAGGTGCCAAATCCATGTACGAGAATCATAATGAATAAAACCAACACCATATATATAAATCGCTATATCTATATATAAAAATAGTTAATTGTGTCGAATTCATAGTCCTTTAAACATAGAATATATCCCTTAACTCGATGACATACTTTTGTTTTAAAATAAGTTTGAACAACTTTTTAATTCATTTTTTCCTTTTTTAAAAACTATCGATAATATTTGCGAAGAAACTCATCTAAAAATTTTCCTTATTTGGTTTTCTTAAAAATAGCTTAGTATCTTACAAACATTTTAATTAAAGAACTTTTCATCAACGTATTTTATAAATTCACACAATCAGATCTACCTTTACATATATCATTAATAGCTAGAATATAGTAAAGTTCTTATTATATTTAAAAGTTTAAATTACCATTAAAAATGGACATTTTAAAGACATGTTTCTTTACGGGTATTTTCTTATAGATATTTACAGAATGTCTCACATGTTTTAATAATGGTTATAGTAATTTGAGAAATGAGATCAGCAGATAGTCTAGTTCTGATTGGTATCAAAAGTAATTATCTGAACATATATGTATGTCAGCACATGGTCTTAGCTGTTTTGACTGATATTAAAGTAAAAAAGGAGTTAAGGTGCCAATTATTTGAACATATATAGATATCATATTAGCGAAATCTTAATTTATCATTTTGCTGTTCAATAATTGAATTTAATGAGATAATGAGATAGGATAATCATTAATAACGAAATAAACGACCTATATATAAATTAATACTAATTCATAAAACATAAAGCAATACATAAAATAAAAAACTATGAATAATGTATTATTTATTTATACAATATATATATATATATATATTTTTAAAAAATGGTATATTTAAATATTCTTTATTAAATCTTTGTATGCTATTTTGTTATGTTTACATTTTTATTTCTCATTTATATACTATAAAAATTTGTACAGTCTGTGCAATTATTATTTTTTATTTATTGAATGACCTACTTTCTCTTATATTTAAATGTATTATTTATTTTTGTTAAACAATACTTAACACCATATTAATTTTATATAGCTTTAAAATATTCAAAAAAAAATTAATAAATAAAAATAATTAAAGTAATTGATTAGGTAAAGGCAATGAATGTAGGTGTAAATTCGGAAATTCACTATAAAAATATAAAGAAAAATATTAGTGCGCTTGAGATAAGCTCGATATAATTCATAAGATAAAAAATATATGAAAAGAGACTAATCTGTGTGTCACTATTGAATATTTGTAGTAAAAATTCAAATGGATATCACAAATACTACATTAGGAATATGATGACATAGCTCCCATTGCGCCAATATAGAATATATTTACTATTAAACATTTAAATCTAGGTGATAGCATGCAGGGCAATGTTTATAAAATTCAATAAAAATCAAATACAAATTATTTTCTAACTCTGAAAAGTATTTGCTTATAAAATATTTAGACCCAATACGTTATATTGTCAAAATTGCTTATAATATTCCATACGAAATTAATGTACCTTGGAAAATATATACTATACTACCACTATATACACCACTTTATTGTAATTATAATTTATGATTACTGAATGTGGTTTCAACAATACCATTTTTAAGATTTAATATATAAATTAGGTTAGTCTTTTAAATTTACGTGTTGTTTTAACAAAAACAAATTCATTTGTGAGTTTTGTCACTGTAATCAATGTATCTGAGGTATGCGCTTAGAGGAGTCTCCTGTGGAATCAAGCGGAAGAATGTCATAGTAATAACACTTAAGTAATTAACGGACTCTTCTAAAATAATATATTAATTTCTTAGAAGATTGCTTAGGCGTGTGGTTAACCACACGTTGGGTTCGATAGTATTATAATGACGAAATAATGCCTTAAAAATTTTAGTTGTTAGGTAAAGATATATTGAGAGTAATCTCTTAAAGAAAACATCAAACTCTTCTCATTTACTTAAACTTGTGTTATTTTATTTTTTAATAATAAAATTTCACCATAAAATTCCAAGTTTGAACTTGCCTGGTACTTACTGGGTTAATAAAAGTAACAACTTAAATTAAATTAATACTGAAAGGAAAAGTGAAGGCGCAACCACGATTTTTTAGTTGAGACTAACATTTTAACAATTTAAATTCTTTAAATTTTGATACTAAATTAAACCCAGAAAGTCATAGTTCCTGATTTTAGATATATCAATGAGCTAGTCTAAGCAGTAAAATAAGCAAGTGTGTTAGAGCAATCAATCCTCCAGCGTAAATGGAAACGAAATATCAAAACTTTTTTAAGAAAATATAATTATTAATTTTTTTGTATTAAAATGTCTTTATGATAGTCATTTCAAAATTATATCGAAAAATAATGACAGCAAAAGTTTAACTGTTAATTCATAAGATTATAATCCAGTCAACATTTACATTTTAAGTAATGAAATGGAATACGAACAAATATGACAACTTCCTCTTAAACATATTCTTATATATCAGCCTCCAACCATTTTAATTTAGGTGATTGAGTGTAACACAACTGTTGTAAAAATTATATTAAAATTAAATCAATCTTAGATAGCACACTTTTTCTTTATATACACTTCCAGCGAGTGTGAATTTAAAAGTGCTTGTTGTAGCACATTTATGCTACACCATACAAAAATATTAAAACTATGTGAAATAAATATTAGTCTTCAATTAAAAGGCTTTTAAATCGCATAATTAATTATATAATTATATATAAATAATAGAGCTGCTCAGTTCGAAAGAATATTTTGATGCCTTCGAATTCGGCGTAGTCGCTCGCAATCGCTAGATCCCGATAGTTTTGTTGTATACAATCCTTTTTATTGCTTTAAATTCTTGCAATTGCCAATACACAATTTTTTATAATAAAAGTAATAATAATGTAAAACAATTTATTCCCCAATTAACTTAGTTTATTTAGTTTCTAAATTCATAACAATATAAAAAACATATAATTTGCATATGCAAACGGAGGTCATTCGTGATAGTAGTTGACTTATGCCCTTAGTCAACTGAAGAGATTTATGACAAGCAAATACTAGTAATAAGCATTCATAACAGGCAGAAACGATCACGGGTCATTATAATCCACTGTTTAGATTACAGGGCCGCTGAAATAAATGAATAGGTTCACGATATTTAAAATTATATTATAATCAAATACAAATTGTAAGTTAACTTAAGATCCCAAAATTTCTGTTTGTATACATTTCAAATAAAATTAAAAGTGCTTGTTGTAGCACATTAGTTTGTTTACATATCGCTTACTAATTCCTGTACTTAATACTGGTATCCTGATGTGCTAAATATTGAAGAATTGACTTAAAGAAAAGGGTTTTAAAAAGAAAAATTTTACAGATAAGCGACGTAATTGCTACACTAAGGCATTGTGTCTACACTTACACTTTTAATTTAGTTTAAACATTTCAATTCACTTAAATTAGTTTAATATGTGAAAAAATTTCGCTACAATAGTTTATAATCCAAATTCTAATACTCGTATGTCTGAGGTTGTGACGAATTTAAATTAAACCACAATATAATAGTTTGTTCCTCTAATTATCACTGAGAAACAATCATGACTTTCTTAGATTTGATATAGATTTCAGTGAAATCAAAATGGAATTATATATGTATTCATTATTTCAAATTGATTTAAAAATAAAAAATGGCCATCCGTGGAAGGTTTCATTAATGCTTAATGTTATATATTTTTATAAATAATAGGGCGAAGGATTAAATAGTTCAGTTTCTTGTTCTTAGTTAACTCTAAAATTAATTTTAGTGTTAACTTACAAATAAATAAATAAATAAATAAATAATTAAATACACAAATAAAAATTTTTATAAATAACATTTTTGTTACTATGTCTGTGTTTATTTATATTTATACTAACTTCTTTTTTTGAGTGTATTTTATATAAAGTAATTAACGGCAGCCTGCCAAAGTAATAAAATTTAAATACAAATAAAATATTTTTAATGTGCAACAAATAATTTACAGCAACATAATGTGGGCACACAAGACTACGAATGACATTTGTCTATAGCTTTTTTTTGTTTTGTATTAAATCCAATAAAAATCCTATATTCGAATTTTCAAATCCGAAATTTCAAATCAAAACACAAAACACAAAATTTATATATAAAAAAAAAAAATAATGTAAAAAAAGTAATATAAAAAAAATAATATCAAAAAAATAATATAAAAAAATAAAATAAAAAAAAATAAATAAAATCAAATTATGAATGCAGAGCTTAATAGAAAATTCAAATTGTGAAAAAAAGCATAGATACAAATATACGTGTATACATAAAAGTATCTGTCGAATTTACATAAAAATTGAAAACAATATTGAAATTAAGTTAAACGCCCACTAGAAGCAATTCATACTACGTGCAAGTAGAAACAAAAAATATATGTAAACTTGCGTAATTTGTCTTTTCCGGTAGTAAATTATATGTCGACTTGAAACAATGACAATATTTGAATAAAAGAAAAATCTGAACGAAACGCTAGTATTGCAGATACTAGCGACAGAAGTAAGGCGCTTCAAGTAAGCAATGCAAGTAGTCAGTGCTGACTGCTAGTGCTTCACACATCCAATGAAAATGTCGATGATAAAGCAACTAAGTTGAGTTGCATTATTCACTCAAACTATACTATTTGTAATTATTAAAATTATTGAAGAAAATCATTTCATATGTAATGATTTTAATTATTTGATTTTGGCCTACATTTGTTAAATATATGCATAGTAATGTGTACTTAAGATACATGCGACTTCTTCGCGATTGCCATTGGCAGTCATCAAAAAATATATTTTTTCTTAAAATTTAATTTATACATAAATATAAACATATGTCGCTGTCGAAATGATATCTCTGCCTCACTATTACGTTCCATAAGGCCTAAAACCTTAATGAAAGTGATTCCAATGTTGCTGTTACTGCTACTCTTGCCTCTGTACAGCGACCAATAATCTATAGTAGTCGTATGTAACATATACAAGCTGCAATATCTTGTAGATTGAAATTAAATTTTTTGAGTATGTATATCTTCACATTTTGTGTAATTGTGTACAGAGTAAATGTAGTATAAATAATGCCTCAACGGCAACAACACCAATTACACAAATAATGAAATGACGATGTGATTGTCAATAAGAGGTGGAGCTTCAAAATAAATGAAAATAATGATAATCGTAAAAAAAGATATATAAATAAATTAAAAGTGAATGGCGTTAGGTACTTGAAGTGAGCATACATATAAGCATATGAGCCACTCACTATTGTTATCTCTTTCGTTTTTAAACAAGCTTTTAGCTGTCATTTTAAATTTATAATCCACTTTTATTGCAGATACATTTAACAGCATGCATCTCGGCAAATGTGGCTTCAAGTAAAAACTTTTAATAAAACATGTTTTCGATTTTGTCTAGAAATTAATAGAAATAAATGCATAAATATTACAAATTTATGCTTTTTGTAAAAATAACAGCAATAATATTTACACTTATTGAATTTACTTGAATTTACTTGTATCTTGAAGCATGAAATCTGTTCAATTTGCTGCTATTAACGGTGTAAATGCCATAAAAACTGAATATATATGAAGACAAGTCCGCAAGTGGCCGCAGTAATTACTGCATTTTAATAAATTATTTAAATATATCTTAAATATATTAATAAATGTTGATTTTTCGAATTTAATGTTATGAGTGCAAAAATTGAAGTTAATGATCTTAAAAAATTAAGAACGATGCGGCTTTGATAGAAACTACTCACCATTCACATTATATAGTAAAAAGTGTTGGAATCCATACATAGTAATAATTTTTTGTTTTAATTTGTTAGAGATCTTGTCCTTATAACTTTTAAAACATGGCTTTTAACTTTTTTAAAATGAATTAATATCAAAAATAAAAAGATCTTTAGAGAACGGTGAAAATGAACGTAATTGTAATACATTATTAGGTGTTAAACATTAAACTAAACTTACTTTTAGAGTTACATCTTACACCTATAGTACAGTTTTAGGACACAATGTTGAATAATATAGAAGATAAACGACATATACAACAAGTATGGCAACAAAGAAGGAAGAATGATGGCAGAAACAAAAGGAAGATGGACAGCAAGATTGATTCTAGATATAACGAAATCG
Source organism: Teleopsis dalmanni (assembly GCF_002237135.1). Taxonomy (NCBI): domain Eukaryota; kingdom Metazoa; phylum Arthropoda; class Insecta; order Diptera; family Diopsidae; genus Teleopsis; species Teleopsis dalmanni. Next base: position 245,741,514 of record NC_051847.1, read on the forward strand.
TCAGACAAGAAAACTGGCGAAGTAAACTATTAACTCACCTAATTTCTTACTGCTCATGGAAATTTTTTGTCAAAGCAAATGATCTGAAATGCATATACTGAGATCCAGATAAAGACAACACTAAATGCAACAGATAAAACATCAAAAGAACATCACTTGAATTAATAGTTGGCGAAATAAATGTCGAAGATATCACAACGAAGATGATGCGATGATGCTATCTGAAGAAAACTATAGACCGATTCGTTACGATCATACACACATGGAAAAAATATGATCTCGTAAATGATTAGTTTCGAAAAAAAAATAAACCTGAGCGACACCTGGACACAGGCTAATTAAAAAATTTTTTTAATGGATAACCAACACGGAGACCCTACCCGAAGTATTCTCGATAAAGTTCCACACGGTCTGGCATACGAGGGGGATTGTTTTTACTTCGTACAAAGTTTACTTCGGACATATTGCTATTATGACGACTTAGTGATGATGCGTTAGGTAACTCTCCTTACAAAAGAAATAAAAACTAGTTTCAGGGGTTTCTTTCGATTATACTATTTATTATTTGAAAGAACAATTGTTTTGATTATACTTTTTATCAATTTATTATTAGAAGTACACTGCATCCAATAAGTTCAATTGAGCTATGGAAAGATACCTGAATATTTACTATATAATTACTATAATCAAAGTTGTTATGGTACTATTTATCTATTTATTATTAGAAGTGGCAAGTGTACACCGGTATCAATTAGTTCTTTCACGCTATATGAAGATACTATGATCCTTCTAAATAGGTCAACTAAAGCATAA
>NC_051847.1:245742426-245748023 GCF_002237135.1 Teleopsis dalmanni
GTGTTGGGTTCTATCGTTTGTGGTATAAATTTAGTTATGTGCAATATATTTTAATATTAGATAATAGTTAATAGCTTTTAGAACTCTGTAAAAAATATAATATAGCATATATTAATTTCATAACAATATTTTTTTTTTATTTTTAATAAATTGTGTGATATTTTATTTTAGTTAACAAAGCTTGGGAGTATTAAAGGAATGCCAATATCAAATTCGAGGCCCTTGCATTACTGTTACTTTCGCAGTATACTAACACAATAATAATATCACGAGTTTGTTATTTATTATTGTTTACAGAATATAATGCATTTCATTTAATATGGAACTTTTTTTTTCTAAATAAAGTAATTCAGTAGTAATTGATCAATTCATTTGCAGAGGCGGTTAGTTAATCAGGGTCTTCATAAAATGTCACAACACGGAATTATTGGAATTTCATTTTGTTGTGCTAAAATAAATTTTAAAAAGAATTAAATTGTGTTTTATTAATTGTAACCAATTCTCTCACCGTTCAGGTTTTTCATTTTTAGTAATTCGATTATGTTTCGCTTAGTTTCCATATGTGGTAAATGTCAATTTAAGTGCAAGCTACGATTTCCCATTGACAATTTATTGGAATTGTTGATAACAACACCGCTCATACGCATATGTTCAAATGTGAGCGGTATGGCAATTCGTTGATCCCGTTTCTTGTAATACTCATTGAAGTCCAGACGAATGCCAAACAATTGTAAGTTGTGATCATTATTCGAATGGAGTAGAAGTAAGAAGCAATGAACGGCTTCTTCATAGTCAGCTTTTATATTTCCTAGAGACTTATAATAACTGCTGGTGTTTTGTTCAAAGATTTTGCGGTCCTGATCACGTTCCAACATTTTTTCAGTAGTTGTGCCAAATTTTCCTTTCCCTTCTGAGATGAGAGCCTCCTTTGTATACCTGTTACGCGCTTTTAATTCTTTGAGAACTATATCGTAAAACTTTTTTTGCCACACATTTAAACGTTGTATGCAGTCATAAACCGTCTCCATGTGTTGGCAGAGTTCTCGTGAATTTTTATCTTCAGTTTCCTGAAATGTGCCTTTTCTAACGGATTTTAGAAAAAACATATGTGCCTGTAGGACATCATCCAGGGTCCGGGCCTTTTTAATATCATCTGTTAGCATTGACCAAGAACATTCAATCACTTCGAATAATATATAATATTCCATTTGATGTATGAAATGCATAATTTCAGAGGTAAGCATATGTAATCCATATAGTACCTTGGAAATTTCTTTAGCAATCGGTCTTATAATCTGAAAGTATTTATATAAAATCATATTAAATATTTTTTTTATGTATATAATATTAAGTATTGGTGTTGGTCAGTGTAATATTAAGTATTGGTGTTGGCAGAGTTTTTTGGGTGCATGTCGAGACAGTGTTTCTGCTTATTAAATTAATTTCCAATATATTTAATTTCATTAATTGAAATTTTAGACCTTTCAATTAAAGGTTTTATGACCTTTACCAACTTTATTACAAATTAATACGGCATGACCAGCTGATATTAAAATAGTTTTAATGATTAATTTAACTTCACTTTATCAAAGATCTATTACTCGTTAGCAACTTCAAATATTGGTTACAAATTTAGACGTAATATGGTTAACAGTCAACGAAAGGTTTTATGACCTTTACCAACTTTATAAAAAATTAATATGGCATGACCAGCTGATATTAAAATAGTTTCAATGATTATTTTAACTTCACTCCATCACAGATCTATTACTTGTAATCAACTTTCAAATATTGGTTACAAATTTAGACATAACATAGTCAACACGAATCGAGTCCTTTCTGTTTATATTTAATGACTGTCTAGAAGAATGGCTGCCTAGCTAACTGCACTCATCTTTTCATATATGAACTCATCTTTGCTTAAATTTTTAACAGTTTCAACCTGTCTGATGACTATACCTTGCTATATCTCCTACTGCCTAATGAGAATATTTTGTTATATTTCTAACTGTCTGATGACTACGCCTTTTATCTATCGACCAGTCTGATGACTACACCTTGTTATATATCTATCTAGCTGATGACTATACCTTTTCTCCTCTCTATTCTGCGAAACATGAAAGCACATAGTTTTAGTAATAGTTACGTATTGTTCCAATAGCAGTCAGATCTATGTCTCGATGTTATTCGTTAACACAGACAATAAAATGCATCGTTACTTCTATTATTCTTATTATGTGCATATAAAAGGTGACATATTAATGAAAAGATGCATATTTTAAAGTAACTAGATTATTTGTAACATAAGAGGAATTATTTGAATAAATGTTCATTGTTCTTTTAAATATACATATATCAATTTAATTTTTAATTGTTTTGTTTTAAAATTTTTTAGGTAAATAAATGCAAGTAGTTATAATTTGATCATAGAGAAAATATTTATATATCACCCATTGTATTTAGAGAATAATTTGTTTAATTTAAAGTGGCATTTTACATTTCTAATTTCCATCTACCCTTATTTTTAAAAATTGCAAATTATATTTTTTCCGGGTATTTATAGTGTAGTATTTGAATTGTTAAGGTTAAAGTTTAAAATGCATATTTTAACAAATTCATTGGCTATACTATCTTATCTCACATCAAATTGCCAGATAATTTGTAAAAACAAACATAACTTTAATTTAAAAAGACTCTCTTTTAATCGTTTATGAGCTTATTTCTTCTTAGTATTAAAGCTTTCAGATCAAGTAAAGCATAAATGTATCAGATTGTAAGCAAGCAACTGTCTTATTTTAGTCGAACTAAAATTAATTGTGTTTTAGTTAATGCAATAACATTTCAAAAACTGTAGCTTTATAAACCATTTAAGCACTTTAGTTGTCATAATGTAAGATTAACTTCTAATTTAATATTAAATAATTATTTTTTTAAGATATAAATAAAAATAATAATAAGGTTAAGTATGTAAAAACACATATTCGTTTTTTGCTCATTTCAGATCATATATTGTTCTCGTTTTGTCTCTTCTGCATAGAAGAGATCTTTTATCAGCTGATAAAAACATTGAGCAATTGCGCTGCATTTCTTTGTGTGCAAAGTATTTGATGTTCAAGCTGAAGATGTGTTGTTTATGCTTTTAAGCTATGCTGCTTTGTAAGCTCTCTGTCATAACTAATGACTTTATTTGCGTTCTGCGTTCTACGTCAACTAATTGAGCAATTAAGGCTCAGTTAAGTGGCCCTTAGACATCAACGCGCGTTGACAAACACACGAAGTCTTCTCTCTCCATTACACATTAAATTTACCAACAATTTTTTAAACACGCCTCCAGCAAACAATGCAAACATTGTTCAGTGATCAGTATTAAAGCAATCGCTGAAGTGTCAACAGCGGCTGCTATGCGTCATTTCGTTACGAAAAATAATGTTTTACATTTAATTTATAATTTTGATTTATATATTTATATTCATTTTTATGATTTCAATTTATATATTTATTTTTATATATATTATATTTTATGTAATTTAATTTTTTTTTTTGGTACATTTTAATAACAAATTTTCCGTAGGTGCACAATGCAATTAATATTTAAAACAAAATTTTTATTATAATTTAATGTTTGGTTATTTTTTTTTAGCCCAAGGTTATTAATATTTTAATTCTTCTTAATAAAATGTTTTGGAAATTAAAAAATTTTACCTAGGTAGAAAATACAAATATTTAAAATAAAAGATACAATTCATTCATATTTGCAAAGGATCGCATGCTAACGACAAATCATGCGTGCATTTAAACAATGTTTACGCTTCTACTTTTCAAAATAAATTAAATTTTGCATGCCGACGAAATCCGACTGTATATGCAAAAACACGAGCGTGGTTGAAGAAATATCAAAATTTTTTGATTTTCGTCAACGCATTTCTTAAAATTTCAAATGTTACTATTACACAAACAAATTTCGCATTTCACAAAGTAGGAGAAAAGTAGGAGAAAAAATTCTCATGTGAGAGCAATTTTTTAGTATATTTGTTGTTTTATCTGGGGCGTGTTTAAAAAATTTTAAAAAAATTGTTTGTGTAATGGCAAGCGCGCGTTGACAACGAACGTTGCTGTCTAATGGGCCCTTTAGATGCTTAACACATTCATTCAAAGACCAATAGGAGATAGCTGGGTTTTAATCAGAAACATGTTTAATGCTATCAACTTTATCTTTAGAAAATGTATATTAGTTGAGAATATAAATTGTAAAGTACATATTTTATTATATATTGATATTTATATTTTTTTTTTGAGCTGAAGCTATTTAGTAATATTAATATTTTTTGTCATAACTCCACTGTAATTTTGCATTGAGTACAATCGTCCCATATACTCGTATTAGCAATAAATTTAAACCCTTGAGGGTGTAATGTACTTCACATTAGAAATTGAAAATTTTCCAACTACAAAAGGAACACTAAAACAAAGGTTCTCATATCGCCTTAAAGTGAGTCGCTACAATTAAGTAAGCTGCATTGAGAAAATCAAACCATATAAAAGAAATTTTTGATGAAACTGTTCCAAAACGTGTTTGGCAACGCCTTTTGTCACAGATACAATTTACAATTTGAATAAAACATCGACATAAACCGAAATATTAAACAACAAAGCTTGGAAGACATGACTATCTTATATTACTCGTACTTCTATTCGAACAGGTCCGTTACGTTACACCAAAACCAATTCAAACATAAAAAATTTACACATTTGCATAATTTAATCAATTCGAAATGTTGGCGGCACTTTTTCAACAATAAAAGAGGAAGAAACTATTATTGCCTACCTCGAATTCAGCGATAATAAAAGCTTAAAAGTACACAAAAATATTGCAACATTAGTTACGACGAGCTCTAAAGATCTGAAGATGAGAGGACAAAGGAGTAAATTTGTATATATGTAAGATCAGAAATAATTTGTTGCAAAGTGATTTTATTTCTATTGCATTTCTACTGAGATCTAAAGTCATCAAACAATCACTATCAAACATGAGGTAGATTCATTTACAAAATAATAGCAGATTTATTTATTAATAATGACAAAATTTCATGAATTTGTTTATTACTCTTTAGTAATTACTCTTTCATGAAAGCCATTTCAAATACATATTCACAGAAATATTAAAGATTTTATAGTGGCCCATATTTGCTTTAATATGTTAAGTAGTCTATGGCGATATGAGTACTTTTGCATTAGTGTGCTTAGTATCACAATATACATCTTGAATCTTTCAGAAATAGAAAAATAGTTGAACAAATTAAATACACTTAAAATCGGGCTTAACATTAGAAATTCTAAAGAACGGACTTCCCGAAGAGAACATCAAAGTATTGACAGATTACCGCACGTAAATGCAGAGGCAGATTGTTTACCATTTTGTAATACATTTTTAATTACAACTACTTTGCGTTAAGTAATTTTCAATTGATTTGAGGCAAATAATTGTTCAATTTATCATACCTTAAATACCTAGGTAAGTCCTTCTCTTTTATAATGTTGACATGTCTTTTCATGGGACAAACTTCTGTCACTGTTCATTGCCACTGTTCCGCTTGATC
>NC_051847.1:245748123-245762149 GCF_002237135.1 Teleopsis dalmanni
ACAAAATATTGAAAACATTTTTTGAAACGACTACTGTGGTTCTACGAGACTCATCGATATAAAAGCCTAAGGAATTTTGATGGAATATTTAAGGAATCGTAAGACCTTTTTGCACTTTTCGTTTTGAATGATTTTTAAAAAGAATAATGAGTTTAACATTGTAATTTGTGTCAAAGGAATCCATCAATTAAAGGGGATTTACTAATAAGAAGCGAAAAAAAATCTTCAGAGTGTGGAATAGAAGTCATCAGAAGAATTAAAAAAAGAAAAATTAGGCTTTTGGAGGAACAAAATCAGAACAATGCAATTTTTTTTAACTCAAAAGAAAAGTGTTCACAATGTATTGAACCCAGCAGGTCAAATCATAAACGCAAAATAATATTTGCTAATTCTTTTAAAGTTTTGGGTCACAATTTGACGAGTTTATATTGAAATATTGAAAGCTGGGAACTTATTTATTATACGGCATAATAGATCAAAAATGATATCATTCTTATCGATTATCCATGATAATCATTTGAGTTAGCTTTATGAGATTTCAGGCTAAGCCCTAAACTGAAATGCATGATGATAAGAAACCGTATCTCAACATAATAATTAAATTATTTTAATTTTAACATATTGTAGCATAATTATTGTTCTAATTTTGCTTTAAATATCCTTTTAATCAAATTTATTCATCATTTTAAATGTCACTTATCATTCAAATTATTTTCTAAAATTCAATAACAGTTGAAGAGGGGCTTGTGAAAAATTGAATTAATTTAAACAAATCTAAATCTTTCATAAAATCAATTTAAAATAAACGTCAACTACTAATTAATTTCAAATTCCATCCACAAAGAGAGTACATTTTGTGTAACCACTTTTGTGGTCAGAACTGTGTTTGTGCAGATTTAATTGATTTGGCCAACAAAAGGTTTTCAATTTCAATTTTACAAAATTGTTAGTTCGCATATTAACAACATTTTTCTATTATTCTTCTACATTCAATACAATTGGGAGGGAATAAATTTATTATTTGCCCAAAGCCAAAACTGGAACCCACATTAGTAAATAACAAAGGAAATCGAATATTACAACTGCACAAATACAAAAACAACAAAATAACAATAAAACAAATAAAAAAGACATAGAATCGCTTAAATGTTCAAAACTAATTTTATATTTAATACCTGCGGCTATTTTATATACAAAAATTGAATCAAATATTAGGTGTGGCTTTTCTACTGATGGGAATATCCTCTAATAAATGTATATGCATTTCAGCAATTACTTAAATAATTTAATGAAATTGTATCTGAAATAATCTAATAGCTGAATATTAATTAATTAATGTTGCGGAAAAATTCTAAAATGTGGCTTCAGAGATAAATTATGCACAAATAAAATTTAATTTAATTTAAATGTAATTTTAGTTTCGGTAGTATTTAAATTATTTTAGTAGCTAATGTGCAAATTATTAAGTTATAACCACTGTCGAAATAGAAAAAGTAAAGTATATAATAAAACACTTTATAATCAAAACGCCAATGGTTCGAATACATACATAAATAGAATAAATAGATGATGCAAAAAACTCTTTAAATAACATATATGTACATGTGAATATTTTTCTGCCCAATATTATTTATTTTATATATTGACTCTGTTCTTTATTTTATATCAATATATCTCTTACTTAAATACATATTAATATAATTAACACCGCTACTTTGGGGGATTTCTGTAAATCCTTTAATTTTACTTTAATTAAATTTTCTTTTAATTATACTTTAATTTTAAATTTTATTACGTGTTTTGCATATATAAGCCTAACAAAATTTCTAGTCATTCCAGAGTTGCTACTAAAAGTAGTGCTTATTTTATGTTGTTCTTTAGCGACATGCTTGCAAAAGAAGACACCTAATTTTGAATATAATAATTTAAAACAAAATAAGATGAAGCTAGATGTCTATTTTTGATTTTGAAGTAAAAGTGAAATAAGCAAAAATCTATCATTTTGGTTTGCCCAAATTATTAGCAAAGAATCATGCCAAATCAAGTCCACAAAAAGCTACCAGCGCACTAAATGAACATTTTCAATTTGAAAGTAAAATTATTTAATATTTTTATGAAATAAGTCTTTAATATTACCCCTAATTTTTTCTTTCAGAGTAGCAAAAAAATACTCACAACTTACTAAAGAAAACATGTGAAGCAACAACAATGCTCTTAAAATCTTCAGAGTTAGATTTTACTCGAAAAATTTTAACGTCTTAAGTTTTAGTACAGCCAAATTCAAAAATGAGTCTATTGTGAATGTTCACTCGAAATATGTTGCAAAACTCCAGTCAACCGTTAAAATCATGTGAACATTAAATTTACTAATAAATTCAAATGAATGAATAAATAAATTTATTTAAATATATAAGATAAGAATGCTATCCATTGCCCTTCTAATATACATTTTGTTTTCTTTTATTTAAATAATTTAATTTCTAGTGTTTACAATTTTATATTTCATATTGTACATAACACAACAAAAAACATATGTCAAAAATAGCATTTAACATAGATTAAAAGTGATGCCAATTTGTTTCAACCAGACTTAATATCGTTTTTTTCGAATTCTGAAAGAAAAAATTACAGCTATTGTACTAATTTTTCTCGCAAACTTATATTAAATTTTTCTTTTTTAAAAGATACTTATGTATGTTATACTTATACATAGATTAAACTTATTGTATTATATTTTAGTTGAATTATTTTTAAAATTTATCTATATTACAAACTTTTTCTTGATAATTTATTTGTATGATTTTCAAATTAAATTATTTTATTTTAAACAAATCAAAAGTTTTATATTTTGCGTTAACTAGATACCAGATACATCTAGATACAAATATTGAAAATACTATGGAAAACCTAAAATAGAATGAAAATGTAAAAATAATAATAAAAAAGTTTACCTGCATATTTATGTGTATCTTAATTTATACTGAAATCTCTTTTTATTTTTTATTATAAAAAATCACTATAATATGCATTTCCCCCTTCTTAAGGGAATTCGCAGTAATTAAACATAAAATTAGTAAAGCAAATATTTTTAATTGCTTTGCTCAAATACTGATTCATTATTAATTTTAATTTGCCTCGTCTGCATTATTTAAGTTTATTTATTGAAAGTTTTAATCAGAACCACTCTGAATTAATAAGCTCCAAGGGAAATATTAGTAATTCAGAAGGTTAAAACCTTGAACAGAAAGTAAAATAAGAGGAACAGTACTTATTTTTATAATAATAGGTCAAAGGAAAAAAATTCTATAAAAAATATATCAGCGATTTTTTCTTTAAATTATTATCAAACATTTAATCCTTTATTTGAGTAATATTCGTATTCTGCTATCCTTACGGTATTAATTATACGAATTATTGAGTCGGTAATAATATTAGAAAAATAATTTAAAAATTAAATAAGTATATACAGATTTTTTAATTAATATGTTGACGAACAAGTGATATATTATACATAACATAAACATTTAATATATTAGGTAATATGAAAATTACATTTTATTGAAAATCAATTTTAACTAATTATAGTACATCTTGGCCATTATTATTTATTATTTACGTTTTATCACATAAATCAGTATCTCTTAGAAGAGTTGTGAGAAGAAGGATCATATGTGGGAATGCTTAATACAAAAAATTAGTTGTGCAGTTCAATCTAAATAAATTTCTAAATCATAAATGTACATCTAAGATAACGCATTTTACATAAAATAGTTTTAAAACTATTTTCTCGAAAAAAAAATCATTATATTTAATCATTATATTATATTTAATTGAAAATTATTTGTGAAACTTATTTCTACAAATTAAATAATTAATTTAATTGTAATAAATTGCTATTAAAAATGAACAAATAATTTTCTTAATATTTTCATCCCACCGTTTTAAACAAATATATACTAAACAAATACACACATTAAAATTATTGCATGTGATTTTGTAGATTAATCACTACAAATACAAAAATGAATCAATATAATTCGCTTATTACTCATGAAATTCATCTAAATACGTGACAAACAACCAAACAATATAAATACTTTCTTTAACAGAGTTTCTCCGTCTATAAATAAATGAATTATTGATTACTGTTTATCATTTTTATCTATCTCGGCTAATAAAATATATGTTTGCATAATTAAGGAAGTATTATTTGAATGATATTAAAATGATTATGAGCAAACATGGGCGTCGCCAGAATGCGGCGTAGATGGGATATCTAAGAACAATTCTCTAAAAAGACTAAAAAAAAGAAAACGTCACTGAATTAATCAGGATTGACAATGTCTTTTTTGATTACAACAGTATAAAAACCAGAAAAGGAAAAACAAATCTACTACTGAAGTATAGATATTTTGTTTTATTATTTACGAATCACTACAAATAAAGGTCCTCCCCTCAGAACTCATCCAGTACTGCTGTACAAGCTGTTTAAACAAAAACATAGCTATATCTTCTCGCTATTAATCCGTCACTTTTACAAAAGGAGCAGTATGTGCCTCTATCTCATGGGCTTCTGCTTATTACGAAAAAGTTCTGGGATCACTCATTGAGTGGAATTCACCTTGGCTACGCACACACATATAAACAATAAACGAGATAGTCATAAAAACCAATACAAACAAAGAAAATTTCAATAAATTGCATCTGAAAAACGCATTTGGAATATAAAAATAATTTTATTAAATTCAAAAATTTCCAACTTATATTTCGTACTTCCTTACATAGAGCGCCCTCAAATCGTTTGGTACCTGGTCCTTCCATCGTAGATACGGACGTCCCCTTTTCCAGCTACAGGACCGAATCAAATACATTTCTATCCAGACCACTTTCTTATATTCGCACAACATTACCAAGCCAGCGAAGTCGCTGAATTTTTGTAGGCTTAACTATGTCAATCACGCGGTATAGTTCATACAGCTCCTCGTTTTATCTAATTCAATACTCGTCGCCTATGCGTAAGGAACCATAGATCTGCTGAAGAAATTTTCTCTCGAATGCTCCTCACGTCTTCTCATCATTGTTAGAAATTATCCAAGCTTCTGCACCATAGAGACATGATAAGACATGATAATTTATAGATATATTGTTTGGTGAGGGACGGTTTTATTTCTCAATTGCTTACTTAGCTTAAAGTAGCATCTGTTTGCAAGAGTGATTCTTCATTTAATCTCTAGGCTGACTTTATTTTTAGTGTTTTTTGGTTCCCAAATAAAGAAAGTCTTTCACAACTTTGAACTTAAGAGTGACGTGAGTCCCAAGACACTCAGGAGATTTGTTTGCCGACAGAAAGTACTTTATATTTCCAGCTCTATATAATATAATCTGATATGAGACTTGGTTATAATAATCGTATGTCATACAAACCTATTGGTTCAATACCAGATGGTGCAAGACCTATAATATACCTATAATAAAAATTCATATAATCTTATAATGTAATCTTTTGTATTAAATTTATTTGTTTGTATACAATTTAAAGAAATAGTACCAAAAATATATATAAATATAATTTAAGCAAAAGATATAAAAACAATAGTTACCACAAAATATAATTGTTTTCATTTTATGTTCTCAAGCAATGGAAATGGCGCCATTGTGGCACTCAAAAGCCACCAGGCGCCAAGTACACAAAGTCATTTCCGGTTGTTTGCTGCGTTTTCAGAAGAACAAAAATAAATTTCATTAAGAAATAAGTCAAGCAATGAAAATAAGAAAACAGTGAATGCCACGACATAATTTTCTTTTCAAATTTATTAATTTATTTGAGTTTTATACTTGAAAATAAAACTTTTATTCATTTATGAAATTCATGCATAAAATACATTCAATTTTAAAACTGAAATCTAAATATTTGTATTGAAAAATAAAATTATTGAAAAAATTAAGTCTGTGTCTAATAAAAATAATATACCTATATATATAAATAATGGTATATATAGTATCTGTGTGATCTTAATATTTTAATATATCTCAACGTGATTGTTCTTTGTGTAATCGTGATGAAATAGAAAATATATGTCATATTATTGTGGAGTATGTCAATATATCAATGTTATTTAAAGTAACATTCTATGCCATGATGGCCTAACATTACGGTGTTCAAAAACACGTGTATTAATACAACGCGCCAATCAACGCTTCATTGTAATTTCATAAGAAATTTCCGCCAGTACCAATGAAGAAATGTGTACAGACATAACTTCCACCTCGGTTTAGTGCGAGGCCCATCTATACCTCCGTTACTCTTTGGGTTGCAGCACCTAGTGGTGAAACGCAAATCCACGCTGAATGAATAATAAACAAATACCTGAACATTTTTCCCGCGAGAGTTTAGGTATCAACCACAGCCACTATGAGTACAACCCCAAGTGGTCAGCACAGCCGAAGCTGCGGGCACTAACTTCTGTAGTATCGGATTTACACCTCAGGTCGTGTGTCACAAGTGCCGTATCACTTACTACCATGCACACTACTGTACAGTGTCGGCAGTGTTACCTCGGGAATATTTTAGTCATTTCACCGCAGAGGAATATTGTGGAGTATGTTTGATTTTCAGAGACGTCTTTTTTTTTGATAAATCACTAATGTCTGAAGAAGAAGTTAAAGTTTAATTAAATGGTAGCAATACTAATAACCTTCAAAAATCAATAAAAATGTTTTAAGTTAGAGAAGATTAATTATTGAAGAATTTATGTAAAGAGTAATAGTTTTAATATGTACTATTCAACATGTATGCCAATTTGACATACAACAAATATGTTAATGTTAATTTAGATGTTAAGTAATATTCTATAATTTTTGTATGTACTGTACGAATTTTCTTGAATCAAATAATAAATAATAATAATAGTGTCTAATCTCTAAAGCTTTCAAAATATATTTTCTCACCCATAGTTTTTTAGAAGAATATTTATTTCGTAATTAAAAAAAATTTTTTTAATTTTACTTTGTAAATGATTTTAATAATAATTAAATAATTAAATAATTAAATATTTACATTTGAACACATTTAAGCCGTGTGCGAGTTCGAGTAAATTGATGGTAAATTGAGGGAAATAGTAAATTATGTAGGTATAGCAGCGAATGTTAGTATTTAGCAGAATTTTGAGTAGGGTAAATTAGATAAAAAGTAGGTAAATTAGGTGTTACCATTGTGAAAGGCAATAAATAAATAAATTTGAAAACTTTTGACCAAAAATAATAAATAAGTGCAATATGTTACCTAAATAAATATTTATATAAGTGCAGTGCAAAAAATCTCAAGCAGATTTTAATTTACTTTACCTTAATGTACTCAAACCCGCACACGGTCTTAATTTAATAAAAATAATTTAAATCAATAATACTGAAATAATACAAAACATTTAATGACGTGTGATAAATGGCTTGCAGTATTTTATGATTTATTTTTCCAACTTTTAAACAAATAATTTTATTTACTCAATCAATTTAATTGATTACATTTACTCAACACAATACTTTCATTCAACAACCAACAGTTTTTATTTTAGTTCAACTTTTTCACAGTAATTTGTGGCTGTCGTCCATTTGTTGAAAACTTCATACAAATTGCGAATATATTTTTCTATAAATTTAACCAAATAACCATTATGGATATAACAAATGTCAAAACTATTAATATAAGTGTCGTTTTATTTTTTACTACACACTTACTCATAATTTTTATTTAATTAAAACAACAAAGAAACTTAATTAAAACAGTATAAATAATAATAAAGACGTTATATGATGCCATGAAGGACTCTGCTTCAATTTGTGCACATAAAATACTAAATAAATAGCAGTATAGTGACTAAAGCAAAAAGAATTTAATTCGTCCTTTGGCGATAATTTATTATAGTATATAACTTCGAAATGCTAAATATTTATGACAATGCATTTTCGTATATTTTTATATGTTATTTCAAAAGGAAGTGACCATGATAAGCAAAGTAACAAACAGTCTTGACAGTATTGGTATATGGATGTTAATTATTTCAAATTAAATTATGATTTACTTATGAGCAAAATTTCAATTTATCGTTAGACAGAAACATTATTAAAGTTCAAGTTTTCTTTTAATAAAAATAGTTTTTTGTGTTTAGCATAGACCTCAACTGTACTGATTTTTTTTTCCAAGACAAGAACCTCATAATAGTGGGTTGTAGAGAGAAGGTCAAATTAAAACCAGCCTTAGGAATTTATAAAGGCAAAAATCTGGCTAATGCCAATGTTAGAGATATCGCCGAGTGAATTGAAGAAGAGGCCCCTAGAAACTTAAACTTAAAACTTAAGTTTATTTGTAAATAAACTTTCACTACAAAGTATCAAAACTCTTGAAAAATGTGCGAACATACAAGTCAAGTACAGCTTTGGATCAGTTGGCTAATGAACGCTGACTCTGACCTTCAAATTTGGTAGGACACAATTTCAATCCTTGGTACTTGAGTTTCAAAAAATTATTTACGAATAATAAAAATTCTAAGACCACTGATGGGTATTGGGCAGTATTCGAAACAGCTGAATGGTTAGACAAAAATTCAATTTATTAAAATAATATAATAGAATTTTTGTTTTTTTTTTGTTTTCTTTTCAAAACTTCTTTAATTATTTTAATTAAACTTTTAATAAACTCACTTATCCCTCACTAATAATATTTTTTGCATAAATGACTTCATAGATAACAGGCACTGCGTTTTGACAACCGGTCAACCGCTAAACCTCGTCTTTCAAAACGAGAATTAAACAAAATATCTTTATTACTCTGGATAACTAAGCTTTTTCAGCGTCCAAACTCATCAAAGGAAAACAAATATGCTGACCCCTCCTCTCATTAATCTACTTAAATACGACATTAAACATAGAAACATCAAATTAAAGCCAGATATACGTAATGTCTGTACATACACTCTTCATAATCATCATTACCATCTTCATTATTATATAAAAATTATTATTCATTTTGAATCACGTTTAAATTATAATTATATTATTTTTATCATGAAGTTCTTAAATTTAAATCTTATTATACATATTTTTATTAAGGATTTAAAAGTTCAAAGAACCATTTAATGCCAAAAATGAAGTACTATACCGGAAGTTATCAGGAGCCAGCAGTATTAAGAAAATTAGAAAGTAAAATAAAATTTTTACGTTTCCTTAGCAATTGTTTGCTTATCCGAACCACAAGTTCATTCACTTTAATAAGAAAATCTCATCATGTCTACACATTATTTATATTTTTTTGAAAGTACATTTTTTATTGTTTTTTTTAGCGCATAAATTTTTTTTTGAAACCACTGTGACTTAATTTAATATTTTCTTTGGTAATGGAAAACCTCGATTCCTCTGAGTATTTATTTTACATACTATACACCATCAAAGTGACTTTTTATGTAATTTTTAAATACTTTTGTTTGAAACGAAATGGAAATTGGAAAAGAGAAAATGTTTTAAATAATATTAATTTTTTTAAAATAGATTTGTTATTTACTAAAACAACTATAAAAAAAATTACAATATTATGCAGAATATCTACCAACAAAGTTTTATAAATTGAATAGATGCTTCCGCGATTCGAGAAACTTAATACAATCGAGTGAAGCAAACAGGTAACGAATTATTGACAATATTTACAGAGGTATGGAGGCATATTCTCGAAAAGTTTGACCTTAAAATCCTTTAGACAAAAAAATCTACAAAATCTCAAAATAAATTCAATTGAATAATTATGTATATACGATTATATATACTTTTTTTGTGAATAGGAGAAAAGCTTTAAAGGCCTTAGTCAGGATGAAACTTTAATTCTCCCATCGTCGAATACAGAAAGATACTCCTGAAATCATCGTTCTGTATTATATCAGAAAGCTGTTATAATCATAAACTCTAGCACAAGTTTGTCTGTTCGTCAGTTTCTAATCCGTACAATTGCTTGCTCCTCTTTCCTTTTTTCGCACTCGATGTGCCGAAGTTAATTCATAGTTTACATCATTGCAGCCATCATATCATTTATCGCTGCTGTCACTTATGTATGGAATGACATTCGTCACTCACAGTGACAAGTATTCTCTTGTTGGTACAGGTATTTGTTACGTTTCTGCTTCAAATCGATGGCATTTCAATAGTGCGTGATAAACATCCATCTCACCTGGGAAAACAAGACAGAAAGGGTCGTAAATATGATTTAATATTATGCATTGTGCTTAAAGTTGATTTCTTTGCATAGTTTTTGATCATTTTTATGTAAAATCTGTTTGTTCTTAAAATTTATATAAAATTGTGTTCGTTACGTTTTTCGTATATTATATATATATTGATATTCAGATGTCTGAGTTGGTGAATCAGCACCTTTACTCTATTTTATCTGTGGACAGTCACACTAAGAATGGCTGAATATGGGGCTTTATACTATGATGGATCTGATGTCTTTGTATCTGCCTGATTTTATCAAATTTCGCTGTATTTTTAGGATGCTGAGAGATGAATTATTGTGACTGTCAATTATATTGAACAGTTTCAGAGCACGATCTTTAATGTATTTTTCGACTGAATCGACTATCAGATCTCTGTGGATATCCACTCCTCTTACGTACCATGGGGTGTTAACCAGTTTTCTTAAGGCAATATTTTGCCCTCTTTGAAGAATTTTTAAAGTTGAGTTTGGCGCTTGGCATGAATGATTGCGAGGTCAGGCATAAGTAGGTTAAAAACCTATGTCTTAGCGTTTGGGACCTTTAAGAATTCTGTTATCGATTAAGTGTGGAGTTTTTCGATTGTTTCATGGTCAGGAATTTATGAAAGATAAAAGCTATACTAATCTCTACTTTAACTATGCAGTATCATTTCAATATATATAGAAACCACAATTTTAACATTATAAAAAAGATAAATATAAAAGACGTGCATATATTATATACATAATATATAAAAATAACATTTAATAAATTAAATTCCTTTGAGTTTTAATGTGAAGTCTCTTAGGTTAGGTATAAAATGAAAATTTTTTACAAAGCCAAGGAAATACAATGGCAAAGAGCAAATAATAAGAAAATAATGTTGGCAGGTAAAACTATCAAGAATAATATATTTATAAGAATTTATTTTTACTACATTTTAGGATGAATTTTATAAGTTGAATGCAATAATATTATTTTTCAGAATTTTGCTGAAATAAAAAATTAACAGAATCAAAACCTAACAGACAACTAAAAAAAATCCTTAGTAGTATTATGTTTGAGGATTTTCGAATATTCAGAAATGCATTACAAAAGGTCAGCTCCACTTTTTCGATTTGTATTTTCTGATTGAAAAAGCGACATAATAACCCACAAAAAAAAAAATATAAACAAATTTCAATAAATTTGGTACGTAAGCTTCATGTTTTTTGCCCAATGCAGTGCAAGTGCAAATGTGGGCAATCACATATCAACGACAACAATAAGGATAACAACAGCAACTGAAATAAAAACAACAATACAGTACATCTCTATGCCAATATTATTCGGTTTTTTTGCTGCGAAGCAAAGCAGAAAAAACAGGGAACTGAGGAAAAACATCAACAATAATACAACAAATACGAACAAGTATTATCAACGATACAAGAAGTGGCGGGATTGAAAAAAAATTTATGTTTGCCTCTGCAATTTCAACAAATGGCGTCGTCAGGATAAAGAGGACATTTTTTTTTTTTTGCTGAAACCATGTATTTCACGTTTTTTAAGTCACTTTTACTGCTATTGTTGTTTGCTGGGTTTTTTTTTTTTGGTTCCGCTATGAAAATAGCAGTCCGTGCAAAAATATTTCGGTTTTGGTATGAAATCCTGCACATTCCAACCGCTGTGTAAACAACCGCATTTTACGATGTACGTGGCCTAGCACCAAAAAAGTTCTTTATTAGTCCTTCCAAAAATATTTTTTACTCTTGTTTAATTTCACAGGAACTAATTTAGATTTTATACTTCTTGTCTAAGGTGGAGCTTAATTAGTCGTTTTATACGTTTTGTCTACTCTTTCACGATTGTATTTCAAAATTAATAATAATTACTGTTTACACAATTTTGTAGAAAATTTTTGAGTAAACTATAATTTTATTTTAATTAAAATATATTACTTAATTAGTTATTACTATAATTAATTATTATTTAATTATAATTTATAGTATTTATAAAAAATTTCAAATATTTTATTTTACTAGAATTATACAATTTTTATTGAATTGGTCTGAAGTTACAATGGTTTCAAGTAAATTAAATTGATTTTAAAATTTTAAAACTGTAGTCCAGCATTTTTTAGTATGTCATGTTGAGTCACTTAAGAAATATTTATGTTCTCTACATAGCACTTAAAATGAGTATTTAGAGAAGGTTATCTCTTTTTTAATCACTAACAACTATTTGTTTAGTTTTATAATAATAATAACTTGCCAAATTCATTAAATGGACAATTTTTATTTCATAACCTCTTATGTCATCTGATGGAAAATCAAATGAATTTTAAAATATTTACTTACTTATTTATATACTTAGTTAACCATTACAGATCTGAGTCATCCTTGACCGCATCCAATACTCCGCTGGCTGGCGAAAGCTATTGGGTGTCTTTTTAGTAGTGACACATCAGTGTCTTGTTGCCGCCAGTTGGTAGTACCAAGTGTCTTTCTAGCGTTAACCACTAACCACTTCTAACTAACACTATATGAACGTTTTTGTCTCCGAGATTTCAGCTTCGTTTTTATTGAAGTGATATTTTATATGGTGAGTTTAAAGCCCAACGTATTTCCTCATATATATCCATAAGGATATTTTCGCTAAACACATTAGTTTATTATGCGCGGATGACTATGTTATTCTCAGAGGGCCATCTAAAGGTTTTGTGTCAACTTGTAGAAAACAATGACAAGGATCGTGCTAACATTTACCAAATTAAATGTAATCAAACACTTTACGTTATTTGTTCACACCCTGCACCTCCTCACTTTCACTATTAAGTATCGATAATAACATTCAATGCAATTTCAATATTCATAACTATATCATTTACCTTCCATACATACGATTTTTGAAGGAAACATTCTGATCACCGTTGTTTAATGGAGCCTATTTAGATCTGCTTTCCAATTAGCCACCTTAATAATCAAATTACTCATATGTAAAGCACACGCTCCACGCTAAGAAATACTGCTCTAGTCCTCTTAAATAATTAATTACTAATGCTAATATACTATGAGGAATAAAACAAGATCAGGAACAACTTCTATTAGAAATATAATAAAATGCACAACTCTCATCAAAAACTACACACTCTTATAAAATAAAAGTTAAACAAGATAAGTGGTATTCCAAAATTGATTGGAAATTAAAAAAATATTAAAATGCAATAATCAACAGACTAAAGATTAAATCAGCTAGGATGAACTGCTTTAATATTTAAAATAACACTGTTACAGTAAAATTCAGAGTTGCTCAAAAATTTTTATTTCATGTTAACGAAACCAAAACTTTTTTTAACATCTACTGAATAATTAGTAGTAACATCAAATTTATTCTACTCAAATTTCTATTCTAGGAAAGGTTTTTATCTTCAGCTTTAATTTAAAGACTGAACTTTTCTAAACCTGCGAGAAAACCTGGAAAATTACATACAAGACCACAAGTATTTATAGTGACACAGCTACGTTGATTAATAAATACATTATCTCCCAATCGCATTAGTAATACTAATTTGCGGAACGTCAACGTCATCAATCATCTATTTCCACGAAAATATATTGGCACAAGTGCCCCTGTAGCTATATAACGAAACCATAGCGATTTGAAACTTGTAATGTTGTCGGTAGTTTCACTGGAGCCTGTAGGTGAAAAATTGATAATGAACTGCTAGTTCAGCTGACATCAGCTGTGTAACGAAAATCACTTAATTCGAAATCAAAGTATGGGAAAAAAACATAGGAGAAAATTTTGAATTT
>NC_051847.1:245762249-245767997 GCF_002237135.1 Teleopsis dalmanni
ATAAAATAAGTAAAACAATATGCACAAAAATTTTAATGAAATATATGATTACAAAATATTATTATAAAATTGATTATATACTATATAGTATGTTATATTATATAATATATAGTATATGATTTAATTATATTATTATTATCAAATTTGTTTTATAATTTCAAATACAGATATAAACTTAAAAACTCCACATTTTTTAAAATCAATTTCCGTAGTTTGAATATTAATAATTTTTTAACGGTACAAAAACGCAAAGCCTCGCTATAAAAAAAAAGGACTTCAGGTCAAAGTGCTAAATTAACACCCATTGTTATCGAAGTGATGTCATATGCAACTATCGTATATATCAGAAAAAACCTACACTATATATATTAAATACAACATATTTTTATTTTTAAACAATTAATAAGCTGCATCTTTATATGCTGTATTTATTTAATTTTAAACTTTCACTTTATGTTTTATATGTTCATTAAAAATTTGTTGATGTTTTTGTACTAGTTTGCTTAATAAGATTTCCTTAAATTATTGAAGTCATTATTTTTAAAATTATTTCAACTTTATTTTTATTTAAAAATCCCTGAATTGAATTTTGCTTTTCGTAAAATTTTCTTTGCTTTGTTAATCTCATTTTTTATTTTTATTATTTTTTCTTATATGAAAAACAAGTAAAATTATAAATAGATAATTTTTAATTTATATCTTTAAGATATTTTTCACAATTTTAGCCAAAGGTATTTTATTTATAAAATTCTTAATTTTTGAAAAATGTTGCTTATAAAGCCAAAATTTTTTATTTTTTATTTTCGAATCAAAAAATTTGTATTTTTTTTTAAATTTTAATTTTAAATGTTTAAATTACGTTTGCAACTGCATCACATCAACTGTTTTGTTTTATATTTTATTTTTTATAGTTTTTTAATTAAATTAATCTTTTATCTTTATCATATTTTCATCTCAAAATTTCATCTCATTTTGTTCCTATTCATTAAAATCATTGTTTTGGATTTTTTTTGGTACTTCGTTTTTAACTGCAACTATTTTTTCGTCTTGCGTCGTTTTGCAGTTGTTGACGGAAAATTCTATTTGTTTGGCAGTTCCGGGGGGCAGTCCGGTTGGTTGGAGGGATGAGCAGCACGGAATGCAGGATTACTCTCCAGTTCCCGATCTATGCGCAAAATGATTGGATAAGGGCGAAGATCAACATGAAATCTGAAAATAGAAAAAATATTAATGATGTGGCAAAGACGAATATTATTTAAGAAATATATACATATATAGAAAATAGAACAAAGCAAATGCCAGTACTATATAAATTCAGTCGCGACGTGTGTTAATATTTAACATAGACAAAATAACCAGTTGATATTGCATAAAAAATATGAATCTAATAAAAACTAAAGCTGTTAAGTTTATATTTAGGTGGGTGGAAACTAACCTTCTTGCGTTGAAAACCTGTGGTACAAGGCAGCAATCAGCCATTGAAATCTCATCGCCTACACAGTATTTGCCGGCTGAAGTGGAAAGGACTTTCTCAACAGCACGAAAACCACGTGTTATCCAGTGCTGAGCCCATTCCTTCTTTTTCTCCTCGCCTACATGTATGAGAACAATCAAATTTTGCAATGGCTGTATGCCCGAACAGATAATCTCACAGATCTCACGTACTTTAGCGCGTTTATGTACATCTTGTGGTAGAAGTGGACGTTGTGGACGTGTCTCTTCTAGATAGTGCATAATAGCCACTGATTCGATAAGTGTGTGTCCATCTGAAATATAGTAAACAATTAAATTTTCCTGCATTTATATAAACTTTTAATTAAGTTATTAAGTTATTAGCAATAAACTGACCAATTTGTAATGCGGGCACCTGTTCCATTGGATTGACTTCGCGGTATTCATTGCAATGTTGTTCACCGCCAGACTTAATGAGGCTAATGGGTTTAATGTCGTATGGTATCTCCTTCAGATTTAATGCGATCCGCACACGCCATGAGCACGAGCTACGCCAATACGAATAAAGTATCGGCTTCGAGATTTCCATGGAAGAATATGACATATTAGCAAAAGAAATTTTATTAAATTGTGAGACTAGAAGATTTGCAAAATTCGTTGTATTTGCTTTTCCAAGTGCTGATAACCTGCCTGTGTTGCTTCTGCTCAAGTACTGTGTATATAATTTGCTAGTTAGGTACGACACACGCCCCACACTTGCCATAGCTGCCCTCAGCAAACTCAGTGATAAGCACAGCACCGGTTTGCTTTGTTTTTTGCTGTTGTTGATTTATGCAAAAATCTCGTTTATTAGGTTTAAGTTGACTACCAATTAGACTAGACTAGTTCTAATTTAGTTTATCTTGTTTAATATTCCCACAACACAACATTATATGTTTCATAAGTATCATTAAATATGGAAATTTTTTTTATTAATTTTATTCCTTTTAATGATCTTTAATTCTAAACAGAGAAGCAACTGGAATGTTTACTGATTTACTGTTTACTTGGCGAGACTTCAGAAAAGCTTTTTGCAAAGATTAACCCTTTACTGAACTTACGGTTTACATTAAGCTTTAAAAAGTTACTTCGAAACATTAGTAAAGAAACTAAAATTGAAAGATTTAATAAGGAAAGAACACTGAAATGCGGACTTTGTTAGTACCAGATCTTTTTCTAAATCTAGTAAGATTTACAATTAATAAGAAATACATATAAATTGTTTATTAAAATATA
Organism: Teleopsis dalmanni; assembly: GCF_002237135.1. NCBI lineage: Eukaryota > Metazoa > Arthropoda > Insecta > Diptera > Diopsidae > Teleopsis > Teleopsis dalmanni. The sequence continues at coordinate 245,764,977 of NC_051847.1, forward strand.
TCATACTTAGTATTACAATGTATAATGTAAAATAAATAATTTGTTGGTCATCATTGAGATACTATGGTATACTGAGTTATTAGTCTGATAGTGGGATTCTCAATGGGTCTCTATCGGTTAGGTAACCGTATTAGAAAACTAATATTCACTTAAATGGGTGTTATCCAAACTGCAACAAACAATAGGAAACGGCTTTGCCGTTTAATTATGTTAGACATTTATTTTATAAATTTCATATCAACTATACGAGTATCTTCTTCCCTTGAAAAGCATCTTATGTTTGTTAAACTTTCGATATGGTTTATAATCTTCACAGAATATATACTTCTCTATTAGAATGACACAACAAGCCTAGTAGATTGTTAAGGTAACCTCAATATGCTTAGCTAATCTAATAAGTTATTATTAGTTAATAAGTTGTTCCAAACCATATGCTTAGAAGAAAGTATAAAATGTGATTATGTTCAAAAAAAACATTTATTTATAAAAAGATCTCACTTTTAGGAATCCGCAGAATTTTTTATCCACTTATATTGGTACCCTTAAAGTTTAAGTTATACAGAAATTTGAAGTAAAAAAATTTAAAGAAGTTAACAGAATAAGTTATTATGAGTCATATAAGAATTATGCGTTTAATTTTTATATTTAATTAAAGTCAATTTATAAATCCGTTTTATTTTAATGATTTACATCCGTTTTCATAAATATTTTTTTGAATAGATCTCTTTTATTTGTCTGAACTAAATGTGACAAGTCTTAATTGAAGCATGGTATATAAAGGGTTAAGAAATATTTAAAAAAGCTCCAGCTATTGGCGTATGGTTTGAAGTTGAAATTTTAATGCAAACGACAGAGATAAATATAAAAACGTTAATTGCAAATGGTGAAGCCCGTAATTATACAACGTTTTTATAAAATAATTTTATAAAACATTTTTATAAAATATAAATTAAATTATTAATTAAATTAAATTCAAATTTATATAAAATGAAGTGTGTGTTCGAATGAAAAGTTTTTCGGAGATTATCTTGTTTTCTACAAGTGGGCGAAAGCTACCACAAATTTAGATTTGCTGCGATACTTAGATTTTGCAATGAAAAAACCTCCAGTTATTTTGTTAAATTCAACACATGTTTGCCAAATTTAAAGCCGCTTCTGATAAAAAAAAGAACTGGAGACTATCTCCAGACCTTTAGATCCAGTCAAGTAAGAATGAATGACTTGAAGTGATTTAGTTTTTTAACCATTCTATTTTTATGTATATTTATTTTTATAAGTGATCGTATATCAATAATAATATTAAATTTATCAATAATAAATTTAATAGCATTGATTCTAGTATATATGTACATTATATTGCGTTGAAGGTATTTACTTTATCAGGTAGCAAACTAAGGAATATATTTTCTGTTGAGTTTAAATAAGTTTCCATAACAAGTTTTTAAAAAGAAACATGTAAAAAATGCTGAAAATTTTAATTAGGTTAGGTTAGGTTGGAGTGCGGACTTTGTGTACAAAGCACATTGAAGCTCAAATAATGGGTTGTTGAGACACCACAGATTAGCGTTTAGATTAGTTCATACGCGCACTAGAGGTTAGCGTATGAACAACGCCGAAAAGCTCATTCTCCTATTTAAAAAGCCACTACTTTGACAAAAGTCATTATAGAGTAGATCCAGTCTCATATCATATCTTCCTAGTATGCTGTGAATGGACAGCATCGGTAGCGTAGTGGTGAGTCCGTACTCTCTGTACTTAGTATTGTTTGGACCAAGTCGATCTTGAGATCTGACAAGAATTCAACACACAATTTTGCTTACCTATGCGTAGATGTTTTTGTTTGATTGCAGTCATGGCTGTTGCAATAGGGATACCATTGTCAGAGCGTAGAGAAAATGTTAATTAAGAAGTTAATAAATAATTAGTTAAAAATATATAATCCATTTATTTAAAGTTATACGCTTAGTAACAACATAGCTTGAAACGAAAGCTTCACTAGGATAATCTACCGGTGCTATCAGAAACTAAATCGCTTAGAGAGAATTTCAACCTGAAACGGCAGTTCTGAAAGGGCTCTGTGGTTTAAACTATAACCTTACAAAACTGGGAACTTTCTTTAACGAAATTTATTAGAGAGAAGAAGAGAAAAGAAGAGAGGTGGTTTTGTAGAGAAGAAAATGAGACCTCAAAACATGTGCTACGGGTGTTGCCGGCACTGATGCATAAACGTAAGAAGTATCTAAATGCGCATATCATGTCAAATGAAGACATTGTAGTTGCAATACTGCCATTTATAAAGAAAGTTGGACTTGGAAAAATACTCTATGCCTATAAAGGGCGCAAAACAGATTTATAGATTGCACCACGATCTAATTTCCCAAACATAATAATAATATTAACAACAAATATTGTGTAATTTGTTTTCGGTTACCAAAAGCACATATATATTACAGAACGGGTAATGTAAACGTGCTAATTTGGCAAATAGCAACAACAACGCAGTTGAACAGTTCAACATATTTTCATGCTAACAAGACATAACGCATCAAGAGTTCATTGAACTCATAATTTTTGCAAAAAATTCTATAAAAGCAACAAAAGTAAATAAAGATAAAATTATCCTCATAATTTATGTTAATTAGCAGTTTGAATTCGACTCTAAAAGAGTGAAATTACACAAAGCAGATGCCGGGTATGGTAGACAAAATACCAAGGCGAATACGTAACCTGAAAAATGATGCCAGCTACCAAGGATATTTTTACTTAGAAAAAAAAGCTACAGTTCTTCAAATAAAAAAATTCAAAAAAAAAGTTAAAATAATAAATGTATGAAGGCACAGAAAAAAGGACAACAAAAATTTTAAGAATATCTCCAAACATTAATCACTTATACGAGCCACAAACACAGATACGCACATACAGTTCGAATGATCCCACCCAGCGGGACTTTCAGCGCTGAGGGAATCGATTCCCTCAGCGCTGAATGGTAATGCCTAGCGCTGATTATTCAAATGAAACTCC
>NC_051847.1:245768097-245771381 GCF_002237135.1 Teleopsis dalmanni
CAGTTTTATTAAAATTGATATACTTCAATATATCTTCTAATAAGAAGGTACTAGTTCTGGTTTTCTTCTTTACTGTTTTTAAATCCCATTTTTGGTTAAAATTTAATTATACACCAGCATTGGTTTCACTCCTCACACCGCCGTAGCGTTTACTACTTTTAGGCTTAAAAGCGTTTTATTAGCTTGCCATTTTGTGGGACATACACATTTTCATGAAGTCATCGCACAACTTAAAATGATTAAAAATATTTTTAGTATGTTCGTATACAAACTGCTCAGTTCCCTTTTCGACGATATAAAGTAATTTTTTGCGGTATATTCATACTTTTCTGACTTCCATGTCATCAGTTTATGTATTCAAATTCGAAACCATATTTGTCTTTGTCTCAGATGTTACCTATATTTGAATCGAAAAAGGCCAAACCAACAAGCTCTAAGCTTAAATATCAAATGTGATCACAAAATTTCTCCAAAGTAACTCTAGATATATCTCTATTAACTTTTTCGTACTGATAGAAAGTAGAAAGAAGATTAAAACCTTGGAAAGAAATTTTGATTGAAGACGAAGCATTAAACCATACTTCAACATACACTTTAGTATAAATATACATATATCGCAAAGAGCATTTTCTTCTTCTGCAGACAATTTAAACTCTTTCTTGAAATATTTTTAATACATTTATGGCTTTCGGCATTCGTGATCCTGCAAACCCCATTCAAAATTTATTAGCAGATGCTTGTGGTCTTCCGGTACCATTTTTCAGTGCAGACGCATCCAGTAATTGCTCAACAGCATTACGATCACTAATTTTGCAAACATCAAAGACAGCTGCTAATTTCTGATCTACTATTTCTAAATTTCCTCTTGCTCTTTTGCATAGTGTAGGTGTAACCGAAATTTCAAAATTAAACTCGGTACCTGGTTCTTTACTAATTTCGTTATCACTAAAAGAACTTTCACTTTCTGATGACATCGGCAATGACACCGTTTCTATTCAAAATGTTACAATAATTTAATTTCTTTTCTAGGAGATTAGGCAAGGAACACTAACCTAATTGTTTCATTTGTCACATGTACTGTTCTATTCTATGTAAAAGTATTTGATTCCTTTCATCACTTCTTGTTTCTCGTCGAGTTTTTTTTTAATCTAAGCTATACATGTACCCAGGACGATTCTCCCGCTCTTGATTTTCTTATCGTCTTCTATTGTTATAATCTCAAGTATATTTGCGTATGCCAAATCGAATAATAATTGTTTTGTGAATTCCATTTTTGTTGTAGCATTTCTAATTTATTTAGACAATGTTTTTGTTCTTTTATTGATATTCGTGCCTTTTGCCAATATATGGTAACTTCTAGTATAGTTAATCTATCACTTTCCCTTAATGATAACTTAACTATTAACCACTCATATAATATAAATATTTTGTAATATTTGTTATAATGAAAATATTGTCGAGTATCCTCCCCTAAAATCTCCGAGTTATTTACTTTATAGTTTTTTATTGTCGATTTAACCCCGCATTTATTGATGCAATACGCTTATAAATATGTTTGCTATTTACTGAAAAAGTATTTTTTATATGCGAATGTACAGGGTTAGGCGATTGAAGTCTAACCTATTCAAGCGAACATATCTGTTATTATTGCACTGCTGATTATTTGCACTTTCAATACACATATATATGTTTTAGGTTAATTTAGATTATCGCTTTTCGAGTCTTTATTAACAGAAATGTTGTGTGCCATGAGCAAAAATTAAAGTGAGAGCACAAAATGCAATCAAACGTGCATCACACAAGTTTTTTGAGGGATGATAGAATTTACTTTGTTTGTACTATTTTTTTTTTTTTGGTATTTTATGCAGAAAATGATATGTGTGTTGTTTGTAATGTTTGTTTAATTTTATTTTATCTGTTTTAATACATATTATTAAATAAAAAATTTACATTTTATATAAATATATGTTATATAAAATTTAATTTATAATCATATTAAAAAAATATGTAGAATTTGATAATATTAATAAATTTTATTAGTAATGGAAAATTTGTAAAAGTTTTCATTTTTCCTTTTTTAAAAAAAATTAAATCACAAATTTAAACCTTGAAAATTAGTCATGTAAAAATGTGTTATGCTTCTTCATGCATAATTATTTGACCTGTGATAATCGCGAAGGAAGCGAAGGAAGAGAAAAAGTAGTATATGGGTCATTCTTTTACAAACCGGACACCTTTTTGACCTCATCACCTCCGATTTGACTGAACTTTTTTTTATGAGCTCCTTTCATAAAATAAGAAGACCCGTATCTCGGGAAAAAATTTTGTAATTTTGTAATTTGTACTAATATTAACCGTTAAATTTCAAAAAAAAAGATATCTCAAAATGGTACACAACATTTTTCATTTTTTATATTTTATTTAGATTTAGTTTTAAATTTTACTAAGAAATAAAAATTTTCATGATAGTATCAATTTTTATAAATTTTTTAAATTTTTTTTTTCTCATAAAACACATCAAACACATGCGTGCTATATTTACATTGAATGAATTTTCAAAAAATATACTACAAATATTCTTATATAATATTTTTGATTTCAATTAGTAATAAAATTGTACATAAAACTCAAAAATTTCAGGACGATATTGTCGTTGGAAGTACTTTTAAAAAATGTATTTATCCTTCACATCACTCCAAACACATACACACGATTTTTCAGTAAAAAAAAAACAGAGGAATACGTCACACAAATTTTTCATTTTTACTTTTAATTCCGATTAAACAATAAATTCTTCTTCGAAAATAAATATTTCCAGTGTGATATTGCTTCCAGAAGTAATTTAAAAAAAATTAATTTATCAGGTGTCCTTCATGTTACTCATACGCACCATAATACCCTTGAATCAATTTTCCAAGAAAAGTGACACAATATTCACATTTTAAATTAGTTCCGCATCATCTCTATTTTTAAATTATGAATTTTAACATAATTAAACCGTTTTATGAAATTTTTCTTATATTGATCAGTTTAAAAATTAATTAGTTCCACACTAGCTGAACTACCTGAATAACTGAAGCACATAAGTACACCCACCTTCTATGGTGAGTGTTATTCTGCTACAGTTGGAAAAATTCTTTAAGCAGATACGAATTGTTATAGGAAATAAACTGTAAACAATTCTATATGGAGATAAACTGTAAAGAACTATAAACAAAATATTTTTTTTAAGTTTTTGTATTGATTTTATTATTAATCATTTCATTATTGATACATAATCTGTA
>NC_051847.1:245771481-245779060 GCF_002237135.1 Teleopsis dalmanni
TAAATATTATAAAATATTTAATATTATAAAAGAAATTTTTGTTTTTGTAGTTCACTACTTTTGGAAACCTCTCCAAAAGTAAGCACATTCAAATGCGTTGTTTTGGGCAGAAAGTGTTCGGTATTTATCTTATTCGTTAAACATTGAGCTACACACAATTCAGAGTTAGTTATATCCGAAAATCTTTTTTTGTTTGTAAGTAGGCTGACATTACTATAAAGCTAAATATTAACTATAATACTGTTTATTCTTTCAGAAGCGAAAAAATGTTTTTCAGTCATTGTAAAACTTCCAACTTCCAAACTAACTACGTTCTTAAATATTTTCAAATAAAATTTTTTTTATAGACTAAATGAAAAATAAATCCATTAGTGTAATTTATCATCATCTATAAGCAATTTTTAATTTTAAGCATTTATTATGAAGATATTAGGAGTACTACAGCTGAGCTCTGTTGTACTCTTAATATCTCAACTGATCATATACTGCCTTTATGTTTATAATAAAATTTTTTGTCAACTGATGGAGAATTATATATACAAACTTTGTTATGCATGTATTAGGTCTGTAATACAAAGCGTACAGATGTGTTAGTGCTTTTCTATGTCACATATATTATAACCATAAACAGTTCAGGAAACTAATTTAAAGTAAATAATTTGATTGTTTTAATTCTCATACGGTTCATTGAAACAATTTAATAAGAGCTGGTTTAAAGTATATTTATTTGAGTTATTAGATCCGCAGCACTATAGTTAATTGTTGCGGATCTTTTAACTTCCCTAAAAAAAATTAATTAAATAAAAAATAGTTTTAAGATAGACAAAATTTTGTTTTGTTGAATTTATTTTGTTTCGGTAGAACAATTGACTGTTTTACAAGTTGATAACTTGCACTTTGTGCTTATAATTCTCAGTAGGTTCATTAAAAATTTTTTGAAAAAATGCTGACTTAGAATGTAGTCGATTAAAATGTTAGACCTTAAACAGCGTTATAAATTTTTCTGTCTAACATCTTCCTTAAAAATTAAATAAAAAAATAAGAGTTATAAGAGGCATATTAATATTTTATTTGATTCCAATAATTCTTATTTTGTTGGCAAGGGACTTTGTTCGTATATGCAGCAATTGGGACATTAGATTTACAATAAAGTAGCATAACTAATATATTTAAAACAGACTTTATTGGGATATTAGATTTAGCAAACACTGACTGGATAAAGTGTACTAACTAATATCTCTGAGCAAAATAATTCCATTTTAAACATTAACAATTTAAAACAGATTTGATTTATGTTATTAAATTTAACTAACTTTTATTAATTCTTTTTCAATCCGGAATATGGGCAAAATAAAAAATTGACTTATCCACAGTATATGATATATATGTTATATATATAATCTACTTATAGATGGTGTTAATTAGGTATATAGGTGGCTGAAGTGTTAGAAAATCGTGTGCTACTCGATTAGCTAAAAAGTCTTTCTAATTCCATATCCCTTATCATATTTAGAAGATGGTGATTTTTGGATCTGAATAAGCCTGAACCTTGACATATAATTTCTTTTGCTGTTCCTCGTTGAGATCAAGCCAATACAGTTTACAAGAGTTTTTATTGGTCATTCTCCATATCTCTCATAAACAAATTAATTAAATTATAATTAAATATAAATATATCTTGTGCATTCAATTCTTAGTTTATAAAATATAACACCTATTTTTTTCACACTTATAGCGTACAAAAATTTACAGTATACATATTATGCATTAACTCTTGTTGTGAATTTGAAATTCCCACCAAATATTAAGTATATTATTATTATCTTTGCTAATAAACTAAATTAATTTATTTCACAGACTGTTGAAAAAATTTTTTATTGCCAATTTGATAAGCATTTTTATTGATTCAACTATTACGTACACTGTAAAGTACTTTCAAATATAATAAATAAAAGCGTTCTTAAAGTGAATGTCTCACGATAAAATACCTACTTCAGTTATCGTGTACTGTTTATCTAGAACGTCATAATTTTAAAAATTATTTGTGTAATAATGGAAAATTAATTTACCTGTGATCTAATTCACGTTTATAACCATGAAAAGCATCTAAATTGATGCCATTAATAATCGACTGGTCCATATCTTGTTCCCCTATAGTTACAGAACGTTCACGACCATTACTATTAACACGATCCATTGCTGCTGTTTGTGTTGGAAGAACGGTTGATCTTAAATTAATTAAAGATTCATTTTCTGGAATGGTTTCAGTTGTGGGGCAAATGGAACAAGTGGTATTCTTGTGTGGTAAGGTATTTGTATTAGAAGAGGCGGCAACTGGATTTAAAATTTCAATAGAATCTGGAGATATTTGTGGCATTGTTTTAATTTTTTTAAATAATTTTAAGAAGTATTTAATATATTTTTTAATACACTTTTATGTAATTTAATTTGTTTATTTTTTATTTTATTTTTATTTTTTTTTTTTGCGATAAAAATGCTATGCGTTTTCTTTATTTATAAAGAGACCACCACGATTAAAAGCTATGAGCTGTTCCGATTGCAACGTTTGTTTAACGACCGACCTTTGACGACTGAAACAAGATTTGCTGATTAAAATGAATAACTTTTTGAGACTGTAGATTGCCGACTTTTATCAACTGTTTTTGTTATCAGTAAACGTCACTTTGCGTTGAAGCTCGCAATTTATAATAAGTGAGTTTCTCTTTACAACTAAAGAGTACTCTTAACTTTTTTTTTACTCTTAAACTTGCAATTTAATGCTTTATGATTTAATTTATTTATAAATTTTTTCTTATATTTTTATTAACAACGTGTCACTTTTTCAATGAAATGAAGTTTTAATTATTAAAAATAGTTTCTTAATTTTTCTCACAAGTATTTGTGCTACTAATTAGCAATTCTAATTTGCTGTGTGGAATAAAAATATTAATTGTTCAATAAATCGAAACAAGTAAATTTACTTAGAAAAGCTCTAAACAGTAAACAATCTGTTGTTTCTATAAAGTATTTTGATGTTTTTTTTTTCTATGTTTGAGATACAAATATTTATTTCATTGCTATTTTACGGATATGAAGATACTTGCGCTTAGCGTTCAATTGCGTTCAACGTTCGCGTTTCAACTGATCGTGTTTTTGTTTTTGCGTTTAAAAGAATGCTCATATAAATGATATGCAGATACTTTTTTGAGTATTTAAACGGCGTACTACTCATAGATACTTGTTTCTTTTATTTATTATAGTACATATGACGAACTTATCGCATATTCGTATGTATGCATGCATACACAACTATGTATGTAAATGCGTATGAACAGCAGTTTCAACTGACATAATTTTGAATTGATTGTCAGTATTGTTTGTAGACTTTTGTATTAACATAAAGCCCACTGAAAAATAATTTATGCACATTTTATGAAAAAAGAAAAAAATAAAATATTCACATATGTGACGGAAGTATTTGACGGAAAAAGGGTGGAAATAAAGAGTGGCAAGAACTGGTAGTCTTTTGCGGCAAATTTTTGAATTTGGTTAAGTTTCACTAAAAAAAACTCCTACATAATTTATTTAAATAAAAATTTTGATATTAAAATAGCAATTTATTTATATATGAATTTTAATATAAAATATTTAAATAGCATTGTTATAGCTTCAATATAGTAAAATAAATATAAAATTTTTATATATAGACTGGCGGCTATTATAATAGCAAATCAATGAAATCCACCTGTAAACATAAAAACGAATAATTTTTTGCTCTTCACCTCTGTTGTGAATAATATTTATATTAGTTTTATCACTAATTTTACTGCAAGACTTATTGCAGTTCTTACTGGTCATTGGTGTATAGGAACTCACGCAGAGAAACTGCGTATTCCCTATAACTCTCACTGCAGAAGTTGTAGAAAGCCGCAAGAGGAAGAAACAATAATACATTTTCTCTGTGAATGCCCAGCTCTAGCATCCAGAAGATATAGGTTCTTAGGAAAATACTTTTGTGATAGTTTATCAGACTGCTCAATGGTGAAGATGAAAGACCTATTAAATTACCTAAATTCAGTGGGATGGAAGAGTAGTCTCTACTCTTCTATATTAGGGTTCTTGCGAGGAATGTGGTAACAAAACGGCGAAAAATCGCTAATTGAGGTACATTTGAAGTTATCTTATGGTCTGCCACTGCAACCAACCAACCAATTTTACATTTTGCACTGCGACCGTCGGGTCTATTATGCCTCCTCCTGGGTTTAGAGTAGGTCTCTTAGCTCTGTTGCATCAATAAAAAGTAGTATAGAACCTACTTTACAGAGTTTTATTGCCTCTTCCGTAAGAATATACATTCTCAGGAGGCTATTCCGTATGTGTATTAGCGGAGAACATTCTAACAGTACATCTCCTCATTCTCTTCACAGAATCTACAGTTTGCATCCGTATGTATAGCCTGTCTTGTAAGGTGGTATTTTAGTTTACAGTGCCCTGTTAGGATTACTATGATAATTTTAAGTTTTACTTTTGATAAGTTCATACAATCCTGATATCTCTTACTGTTATTATAGGTACCAATAAATGATTTGGATTGTGTTAATCCTGCAGCAAATTATACTGGTGGATTGATGATTACCTAACTTCACAACAGGTGGCAAAGCTAGAACAAAATCAATTATATTTTGTATAACTGCGCAGTTTAAAATGACAGCTGTGAAGTTTTGACTTCATCAGATGTTTGATTAGATTTTTGCAAATAATTGAAACTGTCCAAAGAATGCGTTTTTATTACTTATTCCGGTGTTTATAAATCCACCTAGTAACTCTTAAGATACTATTTGAACGAAAATAATTATTTAATAAAAACCATATCAGTTGAGATATATTAGAATTGGCAAGCAAAAATAGTCGAAAAAGAAACAGCAAAACTGTGGTACCAAGGAGAAAACTGTTAGGTTTACAACAGTCAATTACAGTACCGCAGCACCAAATGAAAACATCAAGTGCAATTTATGTTAGTAATTGCAACCATAATAGTAAACACATAATTTCAGGAATTTATAATGGAGGTATTAAGTCTGTGACAGCACTTAACTGTGACAGGCCTAATATCTCAACTTACTATATGCTGCAATGTTTATAATAAAATTTTTTTGTAAACTGATTGAGAATTATAAACACTAAGTGCATATTATTAATTTTGAAATTATTTTTCGTCCCATAAAATTATTATAAAGATATTACGTACCTGATAATTAATGCATAGTTGTGTCATATATTAGACGTAACATCTACATAACAAATTCCTTTATGCAAGTTGACTTGCACTTGGTGTTTTTAATTCTCATTAGGTTCATTAAAAAAATGTTATTAAGTAGTCATTTAGAATATGATCGGTTGAGATATTAGGCCTAAGACACGCTGAACAGCTGTTATAGGCCTAGTATCTCCACTATAAATTTATTACACGAAGATTAGTTTTAAGGTCCATAACATTTTTATTTTGTTGGTCGGAAGCCTTATGTGACAGAGCAGTTGATTATTATGCAAGTAAATGACTTCCACTTGATTTTTTTTAATTCTCATAAGGTTTATTTGAGATGTTAGTGTTGAAAAAGTATGATCAACTGTTTTAGCTTTAACACCTCCTGTAAAAATTAATCAAACAAATAATTGTTATAAAGGGCACGTTAATACTATTTGAATTCTATAATTTTTGTCACTTTGGCTGAAAACCTTAATTGTATATGTGCCGATTGGGATATTGGATTTACGACAGACCTATTAACTGTGGTATAACTGATATCATTTTAATTAAACAACGAGACAAGAAATAGTTTTAGAGAGGAAGTGAATTCTACTGGAGTTATTTTCATTATTTATAATTTTAAATCAAATTGTGATAAACAATTATAGGTCGACCTCTCTTGAAGTAAAAGAAGGGTTTATTATAACAGCACAAATATATATAAGAGTACCAAAAAAAATTTTCATTCTAAATTTAAGTGTGAAACATGCTGGTATAGTTTTATCTCAAAAAAAATTATTAAAAAAGTAATTTTTTTTTTAAGATAAAAATTGAAAGTAGATTTCATGTACTGAAATATTTTATTTTAAAAGCATTCTAAAAACTTAATGAGAGATATTTTTTGGTATAAGTTTTTGATAGATTTTATTGTAAAAGTAGTGATAAGTTTATTAGAGAAGATATTTTTACAAACAAGTGTATGTCTTCTTCTGTCTTCTTCTTATTTCATAAATAAGATCTGCAGTTTCACCATAGTGAAAAAGCTAAGTTAAGTTGATAGCCACAAACGTTAGAAAGAATGAATCCGGAGGCTCTTAAACTACGTATTTGACGTACCTAGCTTTTAGTAAAAAAAAATATATAATCTATACGCTGGTAGTCAGTGCACTTAGATAGTCTGAAGGGAAAACAGTCTACTCAAAAAACTCCTTATGGTAAATTTTATGGTAGACGACAGAATGAAGTAAGTCAGGAAGCTCGAAGCATAGTGTTGTCTTACATTAACATGCAATTTAGATTAATTCATAGATTTCTTAAAAGCTACCAAGTTTCGATATCAGTTGAATTACCAAATATAATGACGAACTTACACTTGAACTATGAATTGTATACGGTCCACCTTGTAGTGTAGGTAAGTAATCTAGCTCGTATGACCAAAAAGGAGCCTAATTAGAAAACACTTTATGGTGGAGAGACGCCAATGGAGTTATATTTTCATTGAAATTTGCTTTAGATCAGACATTATGTTGATCAGTGTAGATATTTATTGAAAAACCTCAAGATAAAACCGATTGTAGTATTGATGTTGATGTTGACGATGCTTGAGATATTGAGTTCAATTGTAGAACTGAAAAACTTACTTACAAGTAAGTTTTCGGATAAAATGAGGGCTTGATATTTCTTTCTATTTTGATCAATAGATTATCCCTATTGAAACATTAAAAGAGATTATTAAGATTGTGCTTTTTAGGAAGTATAAGTACAATGGCAATAACAAAATGAGGCTTAAGATAAACTTTTACAAAATAAGATTAATATTATAACTCTATTGAATGTTATCACTGATATTATTATAAATCTTTATCCTCACTACAGATAATAATGCCAATATGATTACTGCAGTAATCTCCTAACACATTTATTACCGACATCTAGTTTGACTACCAATATATAAGTAAATATGTTATTTCATTGGAATATATCTCTATATCTGAAAAATAGTATGTGTTGCGATTGGTAATCAACAATGCACTAAATAAAAAAAAACAAGAAAAATTGAACTTTGATTAAAGTAAATTCTTTTATTAATGAACATTTAATTTTTTCAAGTATTAATTATAGAGCAGATAAGAATGAACTCAATTGATTGGAAAAATATATTTTCAAATAAACTTAATTACTTATTAAGTTAAGATTAGTAAAGTGAGTTTATTAAAAGCGAATAATAAATCTGGCGTTAGCAATTATCAGTTTTTATTTATTTAAAAACAAAGTGGAATGCGTGTCAATTGCATAGATGCGCAGATTGAAATACGCACTGAATAGCACGAA
>NC_051847.1:245779160-245787095 GCF_002237135.1 Teleopsis dalmanni
CATATACCAGTATAATGCGATGATAAAAGTCCCCATTGGAATCGCCAGTACTAATTCAAGCTATAGATTTGGATATAGATTTCTTCTTGCTATGAGGCGAGGCCTATTTAACACCTCTGCCTCTATTTATGACATAGCACCTGGTTTAAAATTGCAAGTCCAGATCGAATGATAGTAATGAATGGAGTCATTATACCCGCGTAATTTTGGATTTTAGTTAGAGCCACTACGACACTCCCATTAAAAGGGCTAACTTCAATTCGTTAGGACAGTGGAAGTTGTGTGCCCTGACCCCTATAATACCAGACTTACACTTTCGAAACCTACAAGTGATACTCAGTTACTACCATTTTTACTCCAAACAGTATCGATTGGTGTATGTTTGATTTTAGTATTCAAAGAATTTTCATTTAGTTTAGAAGAAAAAAACAAAAATGTTGGTTTTTGAACTGTAAAATTTTTTTTCAAGGTAGTATATAGAGTTTACACAAAGCAATAAGTTGCGAAACATGGTCAGATTTTGTATTAATTATGATATTAAGAACATATAGAAGTTGCTATTATTTCATTGAGAATGGTGAAGAATAAGAAAATACATTCAATTAATCTTATTCCTTACAGGTTTACGCATTTTGCCTACTGCAGTTACAATTCTGCTACTTACCTAAGCAGTTTTCAAATCTGGATTATACCATTTACCTGATATTTCACTTTCCTTTATACAACTAGCGCATATTGACAGTTGAAGCTTAATTTAAGAAGAAATCCACAGCTCATTTCATAAGGACGTAGGAGATTATCTCTGCTTTCACAATTTTATTCGTCTGACACAACGTAGTAACTCCAGACTCAAAAAACTAATATAGTCTTGATTTTGTTTATTAGTTGATTTTAGTGGCAATAAAGCTTTATTTCTCTCATACATTAGTACTGCCTAGGCGCTGATTCAAGTCTTAATCCACCTAGTTTTCAAAACCAAAACGAATAAGAAGAATTCATAAAAGAGATTATTTATTAAAAATGTATCTTTAGGATATTCGCTAGGATCATCAGTTCATTGTTCAGTTCAATTGTTTCTTTTCAGTTTTTCTTTTCAGTCCTGGTACAGTCTTAATCTAATCCATCCAATCCATATTTTATAAAGGTTTCTGAAAATTCTATACAATTTAAGTATCCATAATGTTATCAATTGGAGATTAAGTATTGTTGCAAAAATTGCGTTTATCGATACAGCATATTGGGAAGCAAGTATATAAAATATATATCTTTTTCCAAGATCACTACCGTTGTTGTGACTCATATCGTGAGAAACTTATATCCATCACTCTCCATCGTTCGTCACTTCTTTGTGTTCGCTCCCATCTTTTCCACTAAATTCTCGGGATTTATTGAACCAATCCAGACTTTATTTCTTTCCTTAATGTGATCACTTATTATAGTAAAAGGTGTACTTTGCATCATCACAGTTGTCGTGAAAGAATCCATGTCCGGCCAGCATTTGAGAGATGTATTAATTTGTGTCTGTTAGACTTTTTACCAGTTTCCATATTACCTCTTTATGTAAAAAATATTGCACCTAGTGTTTATCGTTTGAACTACAATCATAGTTTATAAACAAATTGTTTAAAAATGCAATAGTTCTAGCAGAGAAAGAATACATTGTCGAAATATTAACTGTGATTCTGAATGTTTTCTAATTTTTGCCTAATTAATTTAACAGATGATGATATTCACTAAAGAAACTTGCAAGTTGGTAGCTATTAGTTGGATCTTTATCTATTTTATTGTGTTTTAAGAAATTAATATTGTGGTCGAGCGGCTCTGAATTGAATTAAAACATACTATTCTGTCTGTCTGTCAGTGATATACTGACTCATTTATTCTCTTTAAATTTACATGATATGTGTATGGTAAAAATCGAACTTAACAAACTAGAGTTGCCATGTTACATATTTTTCATATGGCATTATATAAAACTAATATAATTATAGAAATGCCTATACACTTATACTACACTATATACTATACTAGATACTATATACTACAACAATATGTATAATTCCTCATCATAGTTTATGATTCCTTTTTTAACTTCGATTTCTTATCTATTAGACTAAATTAACTATATAAAGTGTATAGACTTCATTTTAAAATGATATTTACACTACAACAGATGTAAGCTACAATACTCGATTAATTGAACGGAGAAGTGATACTACTGAGAAGTGGGTCCTGAGAAGGGAGTCCTGAGAAGTGATACATTTGAAAATTGCTTATGTGACCGTGAAATTAAAAATCGATTTATGCTTTATGGATTTTTAATTCATAAGAAGATGACTATAGGTATAACTTCTTAAGAATCTGGTAATCGAGTACTATTTCTAATTAATAACTGTGGCAATATCCTATCAAGTCAATATTAACACTTAAGTGAAGTAGCGAAAATACGAATAAAGAAAGGAAATACGTAAAGAATATGTGTATAGGTATATCATGTGTTGCATTTATATGGAACCTAATAGTGAATATTAACTTGTGCAAATAACTTGTAGAATGATTGTTCAGACAAACATTGACAAATCATTTAACACATTAATACCATGTTCCCACTGCAGCTTAATCAATTTATGTTAATTAATTCAAGATTTGGTGGTTTCCACTAGCATAAGTTGCATATGCAAAAGCTTTTATGTGTCCGAAAGTTCTAGGAGAGCTTTTGTTTACTTACTTTTCAGTTAATGTGTTAATGAAATTAATATTATTTCTTAAATAATATATACTTATATCAAATCTATATTTGTTATATAAATTCATTTGTATTTTTTTATATATCATTTATATATTTTATTTATAAAAAACAAACATTTTAAAAAATTTTTACTTCTCATTTGTTTGACTTGTTGATTTTTTGTTTATTTATATATTGTTTCATGTGTCGATAATGTCAAATGTCGATAATTTCCCTTTTGGGAAATATATTTTGCAATGTTGCATTCGACAAATTTGGTGCAATATCCCTTAATTAAATCTTAATTAAGTTAAAAGCACGAAAGCTCTTTGTGTGGTTAAACAAAATTCATTGGAAACAAGTTGTAGAATATGATGGAGTATTTTCATTTTATTTATCCAAAATAATAGATATTCTATTTCTATGCTAGCCATAAACATAAACAGATTACACTATCACTATTGCTATCGATGCTATCATGTATTTAATTTCTGATAGATTAGAGATGATAACAGACTTGCGCTCTTCTGTAAATTTTGCTTAATTAATCAATCAATTAATAATACAATGTGTAATTAAAAACACATAAGATTATTAAATTATTAATCAATAAATGTCAAATCAATGACGGTTTACTAGATTACACCATTTATATGTAAAATGCAAATAAGATGATTTTCTCACACAAGTCGATAAAAATCGCTAAATGTTATGTACCTGATCATTCAGAACCATAAGAATTGTGTTAAGGTTATTAAAGACATAATCTTTAAATTTTAAGTGCATATAAAAATGTGTTTTTCAAATCAATATAATTTTAGTGTTTCAAATTACCTTGAATATTATGAATAACGAACAAAATATAGCATCGTAGAACATTCGATGGGCGGACGCTTCTATTGAAAACATAATTTGGATTTCTTCGAATAGCGAAATAGCCAAATAGCCAAGCTCAAGAGCCGTGACTTCAAACGAACCGTTCTCTTCATTGTACCCAATGACCTTTCAAAACTTTTCATAGTAATTTGACAGCGCATTTGAAGAGGAACAAAAGACTTAAGCATCAAATTTCATTTATCACAATTTTTACAGATATTTTTTATTAATATTTAATATTTTTACACAAATTTTCCAATTGAATTCTATTTACTTATTGATTTAATATTTACTGATTAGAAATACACATCAAAATCGATAACCTTTTAAGGTTTTATACACAAAATCAACAAAATGCATTAAAAAAGCTTTAACATTCTCCGCCGACGCAGCAAATCGAGTTATTTATCTTTGCTGTGGAAGATGAAGAAAACGATTTATTGTTGTTCTTTGAGTTGTGCTGGTGGATGTGATCTAATATATTCCAAAGCTCTCAAAACATAAGCCGGCACAGGTGGAGGTGTTGGCAAATGTTCACCAACGGGATGGTAGCCTTCCTCGTCGGCAGTGTACTGTAAAGAGATGTGTTCACCTTCGGGTGAGACGTAATTCAGAGAGCCGCGTACACCAGCTGCATTGCCGGCCTCTTGGAATTGTATGCCATTCGACGTCTCGTATGCATACTGGTACTTGCCCTCTGCATCGGCCGCCTCGTTCACATAGCTGCGTATTTCAGCATTTTTGTCAATATTATCAGCGCTCACGAAGGCCAAGAAGACGGTTAAGATTAACTAAAGTTTTGTGAAAAAAATGTGTTATTATTAAAAAAATTTCAAAAATGTAGATACAAAAATCGAAAGTTGTGCAATACAAAAATGTAGTGGGTAATTACAGCGGCTCACGTATTAATTTGATGATGATTTTATGTCTTGAGGAAATTATAAATTTTTAAAAAAATTTTATTGTTGTTTTACTTACAAGCTTAAACATTTTATTTTTTTAAATTTAATGTGTTTTTGAAGAAGTGCAGATAGTGTGTGTACAGGAGACCGAGTGTCCGAACTGCTTGCAATGGTGCATTTCGCTGCGGCTTTTATACTGAGCCCAAATTAGGTACTCTGCTTAAAGCCAAAAGGGTTTTCGTATTTCTTTCTACTTTTTTTGGACAAAACAGGCTAAAAGAAACAAGTTCTATAATGTATATGTTGCATACCGGAATTATTGCTTATGCATCCTTTACAAAACTTACAAGACAATAAATTCCCAAAATATTTTGTCGTTTATTGATATTTTTGGCAATTTGCCAACTCTGTTGTCAAGCTGCGCTATTGATAAGGTCATATCTGATACCAGTTATACCCATTCTGATATTACACAAAAAAAAATTAAATAAGTATATCAATATACAACAAAAGACTGAATGCAATGTTAATGTCAAAATCTTGCTAATTTGTTAAAAAAAAATTTTAATAAATTTTAAATGTCCTGTGGGCTATTTTAAAAATTAAAATTTATAAGACAGACTACAGATTAAAATGGAATAACAAAATAAAACTTAATTAATAAATCCAATTTCATAAAATTTAAAAACTTTTCATTGTCTTGAAAAGTTTATTACTTTTCATAAAAATTATTTTATAAAATATGATTATTCTGTATACATAATCAACATATGAAGAAAATGCATCAGTCATTATTATTTCTATAAATAAATAGTAATCTCTCTCAATATACTAAGTTTTTCTTTGAGTCTAATTACTTCAATTAATAGTAATATTTAATTAATCTTTATGTTTACTTATATAAATAAGTTGTAATAGTAAATCCAGATGCTTTTATAAATTGATGTATTGCATCTTCTTATAATCTTCTTAGAATCTTCTTGAACTAATATAAGGTGCCCATCTTAGTGTCTTCGTTGTATACGCAACAGTGAAGACGCAGCCTTCAGCAAGAATTTGATGGTGAAATTCATTTATCTAGGTTAGGTTAGGTTATACCGGCAATTCCTAGGGGATTTACTTAGGCCTATTGGCTTATTGTGTTATCGTATATAGAGGAAAACTCAGGGTTTAAAACCAACTAATACCTTTGGCGATGCTCAAAATGCTGTTAAGTGGCAGGTCTTTAATTGAACAAGATCCTCAAGAAAAGTGTCAGGCTCCTAAAGTGTAAAGTGTCGAGTCGCCGCAGTGCATGAGCTGGGCATAGACTGAGCAGATGAGAGGCACTCTCATCGTCTTTCTGAGAGGCACTCTCATCGAATCACACTAGTTAGCACACCGCTGAAATACACGAACTCTTTGAGTAAAAGTTGACCAACCCAATAAGTGCCTAATTTCGCAGGATGACAGCTCTGTCAGGTCGAAGGGAAAAGAGCGTACTAGTAGAAGAATTTTAAAAAAATTTGAATCGAGTGATACTATGTATTATAAATCCTGGAACTATTAAATGTTTGTGTCAGTACTATTTCAATAATACATGTTATGGACTATAGATTGTAGGGTCAAGTATATAGACTTATCGAACCTTTTTAACACATTTTTATATGAATTTTGTATGAAAAATGGCACACATCGCAGTACTTTTGTCGAATTAGTTACAATAGTCTAAACATAGCGCTAGGCAAATTGTAATAATCTATTGTGAATTAAGTAAATAGAATTAATCTTTGTAAAGGTTTCAATTTTAATAAATGAGTTTATTTTAATCCAGATTTAAATTACTTATAGTATTTTAAATTATTATTAAGAGCCTATATCATTCAATTAAAAGCACAATCATGATTGTTTTAAAAACATTCTGAAAGAAATTCAGTGTTGGTCTGCATGTACTATTATTATTAGTATTGGATATGGCACTGCGGCCGTCAGGTCTATTGTGCTACCTTCTGGGTTTAGAGTATGTCTCTAAGCCCTATTGTTTTGATAAAAAGTAGTATAGTATTAAAAATGTTCTTAAAAATGTATTAAATGTATCTGGGATAATCAAACATATTCTTACTATATAATGTATAGAACTTTTTGAATAAAAGACATATTGCTGATAGTAAATTCATTTAACAGTGGATATAAGAATTACTTGCACAATATATCTGTTTAAGTCGCAGTGCTTTCTGGTCTTCGATAATAGTAAGAGTTCCTTTGACTGCACTGGTTCACTGGTATATTAGTTATTAGTTTTTTTTATGATTTTTACATTCTATATAATATTTTATTATATTCCAAATATTTTTTAATATAGGGATATACGACCAAAAAAAAATTTTTTTAGGACACCCAAACCTTTGTCACCTATATATCAGTAAATACTGTAAATAGACCTCCATCAAGGTCTATCAAAGTATCACTTTTTGAATTTGAAGATCTTTTAAAGAATCTGAAGAATTTTGAATATAACTTATATTATTTTAAAAAAATTACAATATTTTAAATAATCATTTTACTAATAAAATTATATTTAGATATCAATGATTTTATGTCGATTAATTTAATAAATTTTAGTTAATTTTAAATTGGAACCTGTTTTTTAACGAAACCTAATTTATTTATTTATATATTTTAATTTATAAATTAACTCAATTGACAATAATTGATCACTGCGAAAAACTAGAAAGTATCTAAACTATATGTGACGCATAAACGACAGATAAATATATTGTGACCACTCTAAGGTTTTTGTTTAAAAAATTTATATTCAGTTTATCTACAATCATATTTTGTTTAAAACATAAAAAAAAATTTTATTTTTGCTCTAAGGTAGTTTAGGGCAGATGTGAATTAAATTTAAATATTCTTTGAATAGTTTATAGATACGCATATATTTTACGACCACGTAATCCGGTTGTAAGATATTTTAAAAGTTTATCTAACTATTGTCATCTATTGCAGGTTATAGAAAAAGATTTGCAAATATCCAGAGAGCACATTTTGCAAATCCCTAATTAACTTTATGATAGTTTTAATTTTATAGTTTATAAAGAGGTTTTTTCGAACAGTAGTAAATTACAACAACAAAAATTTTATTTTTTATATTATTTTAATTAATTGAATTTTTGGCTGACCATACAGCTGTTTCGAGTATTGCCAAATACCCATCATCAGTGATCTTGGAAATAATTCTTGTATTTAATTATTCGTAAATACTTATTTTTTGAGACTGCAAGTACCAGGAATCAAACTCGGGTCCTGTCAAATGTTTATAGTTTATAAATATCTTATTTGTTTTTTTTTGTTGCAATTTGATTTTACTTCACTTGAAATTTCTTATATACATTCGATAGAGTTTAATCCTTAGAGACATATAATCGTATTTAAAGGAATGATTCGCAA
>NC_051847.1:245787195-245790834 GCF_002237135.1 Teleopsis dalmanni
AAACAATGGAAAAAAATATTGATCAAAGAGTTTGCATCAAATTTTGTGTTTCGAACGAATTTTCGTGTGCAGAATCGTTGCGAATGCTACAAAAGGCTTATGGGGAATCAGTTTTATCGAAAACTCAAGTTTATGAGTGGTACAAAGCCTTTCAGGACTGTCGTACGACCGTCGAAGACATGCCGCGTTCTGGACGACCTTCGACCTCTACCACCGACGAAAACATTGAAAAGGCAAAGGAAATCGTGTTCAAAAATCCTCATGTGAGTGTTAGAGAGATAGCACGAGAGCTAGGCATCGGTCGTGAGATGGCTCGTTTGATTTTGGTGGACAATTTGTGTATGCGACGTGTCAACGCTCGGCTTTTTCCGATTCACCTCAATTTGTTCCAAAAACACCATCGTGGACAGGTCTCGTTAGACATGCTTGATCGTGCCAATTCCGATCCAACTTTCATGGAACGCATCATAACGGGTGACGAGACATGGGTCTACGAGTACGACATGCAAACAAGCCAACAATCATCGGAATGGAGAGGAAAAGACGAGCCGAAACCGAAAAAACCACGCCAAAGTCGCTCGAAAATCAAGGCAATGCTGATTGTTTTCTTCGATATTCGTGGTGTGGTGCATCATGAATTCGTCCCTGAAGGACAAACAGTCAATAAAGCCTATTATTTGACTGTTTTAAGACGTTTGCGTGAAAATATCCGCCGTAAACGGCCTCAATTGTGGAAGGATAATTCATGGATTTTTCATGACGATAATGCTCCCTCGCACCGAGCCAACATTATCAACGATTTTAAGGCCAAACATTCAATAAATACCATCGAACAGCCCCCGTATTCACCTGATCTTGCACCGTGTGACTTTTTCCTGTTTCCCAAACTCAAATTACCACTCAGAGGAACGCGTTTTGAATCCATAGAAGACGTAAAACAGAATTCGCAGAGGAAACTCAAAGCCATACCGGAAAGCGCCTATAAAAAATGTTTTGATGATTGGAAGAAACGTTGGCATTTGTGTATCGCTTCTAATGGAGCATATTTTGAAGGAGATAAAATAAATATTGATGAAGATTAAGAATTTTGCGTTTTATTTAAAATTTCCGGAAACTTTTCGGTCACAATGTATGTGTAATATAAAAATAAATCATTTTTTTTTAATTTAAAAACTTAAGCATGCTCATTAAGTCAATAAAATTTTCAATTTGAAAACATTAAATAAAAAAATTAATATATCTGTTAAGTTTTTGGTTTTAAATTCTCCGTTTAATTTTGGCCATAAATGTGTGAAATTCGATCAAAATTCTAAAATAATATAATTTATTGGTCAAGTATTGTTAAGTCTCAATAATCATGTTTTGCTTGTCTTAAGTCCACTCAGTATTGCTTACTCCATCTTATGATCGAACAATGAACCTCGATAAATAGTCGTTTATAATAATTTAAGAACGAAGAAGAAGTATGTGTCTTCACAGAGCATAAAATAAAAATAAAACAACTCCATGAGGTCATAATAACGTAAGTTATTATAAAATATATATATATATATATGTAAGCAACATATAAATGACTTAAATTATGATACATAAGAGTCGTTGCTTAGTGTTTTAAATGTCTGAATTAAACTATTCAGATAATTCGCAATTCACGCACGACATTTTATCAATGTCTCGCAGATCGCAGATATATAATTCTACATAAAAATATAAATATTTATTCGCTCGTATAATATGACAGATACATTTGCATTTAAATTTCAATTGTGCAGTTACCTACCACGGAAAGCATAACATCTGAAGTTAAGTAATCTGGCTTACATCACTTAAATATTTAATATCATTTGATGCAAATCTTTTTCCATGGAACCGCCTTTTTAAATTTTGAAACAGGTAATAGTCACTGGAGGACAAATCTGGAGAATACGGTGGCTGAGGAGACAATTTGTACCGTAATTCATTTAACTTTGGCATAGTTTTCATTGACGTCTAAGTGGGTGCGTTATCCTGCAAAAATAAAATTTTTTTCTGTGACAAATGTGGTCATTTTTTTCTTGATTTACTCAATCAATTGAGTTCGTGGTCATTTGAGAGCACTATATATAGTGGATTTTTCAAATTTTTTTTTCATTAGTAACCTCGTTTGTACGCTCTTCATTAAAAACACTCGTAAAACCATGTTTAAATCTAGCTTTCCAATATTTTATTATTGTTGACGATGGTGTGAAGTTGTTGTAAACAGAAACCATTTCCAATATTTAAATTTTTCCATTTTATAAAAAATCACCCAAATCGAAACTTTTATAATTGTCGTTTTAAACTTGGTGGATACAGAAGATATAATTGATTTTGTTCTGACGTTGCCACCTGTTTTAAAGTCAACTAATTATCAACTCACCAAGTCTCTGAACAATAGGTGTACATCAATATTTTTGGTATTTTGTTTTTCCAAACAAAACTCTCGTTTGGATAGTACGTTCAGACATAAAAAGCTTACAGATGACATTTTAATTTAACATACATACATAGTTATATAATAATTATATATTAGAAAGCAAAGTTTTAGCACAGACTAAATGTTTAAATATAATAAATATGTTAATAAAACCAAGTTTTCTTTTAATTATAGCGGCCATCATCTGGACTTGAATTTCCATCATAATATAATGTAAGTTTTTCAAATATAATTATTTAAATATTTTTTCCATTATAAAAACAATGAATCAATTAATAGATATCAATAACACAGCTTAAAATTAAATTTACAGTACTTTTACTATATAGAAAAATCAGTAGTTGAACAGAAAAGAAAAGATCAGAAGGTATTATTGAACACTTAGTACAAATAACATATAACTCGGTTTTCGTATAAAGTACTTGTATTAGAAATAATCAGAATAGTTTTAACACATTAAAATCAGCACACTTCAAATGTTGCATCGACAATAAGCGCTGAGGTAATTAATAAGACCCGCCATATGTACTGCAAGAAAGTTTAGGGAACTCAATTCTCTAAAATCACACTATAGTCGTCTTAAATTTGCAACAATGCATTCTGAACTATTTTTTCTTTCTCTCTATCTCTAGAGCCGATATATATATATTTTGTATTTATTTTCAATAGCAAACTTTCGCAACCATGCAGTGTGGCAGGACTGCATCATCACAACAACGACATGTTGAGAGAGTAAGTTATAAAAACATAATACTTATATATGAATGATATATCTACTATTGTTCAATATTTTATTTTTAGATCGCAAGAGGGCGAGAAATGCGCAGGCAATCTGCTTCGATGGTAAGTAATTAAATACATTTTATCGAAAGTAAAAATACAGTGGTGGACAATAAATATTTCGTACTAGTATAAAAAAATTTAGTTTTAGTTTTTTAGTTATAATTAATTAAAATAATATAAAAATAATTTTTGTTGTTGTCGCTCATTACTGTTCGAAACTTCTCTATTAAATAGTAATATTATAATATTAATGTTATATTTATTATTATTATTATTATATTATTATTATTATATTATTATTATTATATTATTATTATTATATTATTATTATTATATTATTATTATTATATTATTATTATACTATTATTATTATATTATTATTATTATTATTATTATATTAT
>NC_051847.1:245790934-245806541 GCF_002237135.1 Teleopsis dalmanni
GATACATCTAATCAACATGACAAACAAGCTCAAGCTGCCCGAATATTGCACGCCCTCCACCCGCAAAAAGCTCAACATAAAGAATAGATTTAACATATTCAAGCAGAAATAAAAAGATACTGCATAATTTTAAGCTAATAAAATATCTCAAAAGCTTTAACCGAATGGTGAATAAATCTTTTTAAAGTAAAATTTAAACATTTGAGTTAATAAAAATAAATAGATTTGAATTTGGAAAGGAACGTCATCTACAATGATTTATACAAACTATTGTGAAAAGAAAAGAAACCTCCTTAAAAAAATTTATCTGAATAATTAGATCTGTTTTTGGTTAAAAAATAATATTTTATTCTTAATAAATAAGAAAAGTACATTATAAAATCTAATGAATAAAATCGGTACTTAGTCTACTAGTCATGACTTAGATTAAGTAAGGTTGGAACAACGACTTTTTATCCAAGATAGCCCACCTGAACACAAATAATGGCCCGTTGTGGTACCACTTACATGATAAGACTTACAATATAAATAAATTTAAATAAAATACCAACAATTTAGGTTTTACAACTATTTTTTATCTCAAAACAAACCACTTCAAAGTACATTGAAGACAATTTGTCTGATTTAATAGAACATATGTACTTTCACATAAGTCAGATTTAATAGTACAATCGATAATGAAACAGATTAAAGAGATCATGAGCATGTATCTTTATTTACAAAATACACGCTTATTATAAATGCACTTTTTAGATATTAAACAAAAAAAACTAACTTTACAATAGTTAAAGGACACATCGGTATTGAGCAAAACGAGAAGGCAGATGAACTTGCAAAGCAAGGATCAAGCCATAATTTCTGTGGCCAGGAGGCCAGAATACCATTGGGGTATAGCATGACGGCAGCCTATGTCTATAAGTAGATAACCTCACTTCATCTTAATAGATGGAGAGAGTTGAGCACTTGTAGACAGACCAAACTCATGTTACCAATACCGTGGGTCAGAGAAGCGATAAAGGTGCTTAGCTATTCGCGGAGCACCCTAAGCTGGCTGACCTCACTAATTACTGGACATGGCAACTTCAAGTATCACCCCAAAAACATAACTCTTGCTGAGGAAGACACTTACAGACTATGTCTAGAAGAAAAGGAGACAGCGGTGCATATATTGTGCCAATATCCAGCACTGGCAAGTAGGAGGAAGACTGTCTTGGGACACCATTGGGTTGGTGACGACTTGGCAGGAAACCTCAAGCTAAATGAGCTGCTTGCATTAACAAAAGATGTACTTATGCGAACGGAAGCCACTCCAGCTTTAACTCAATAACAACATCCGAGAATCGAAGTCTACTTCGACTAATCCTTCACTTCAGTGGGGCCACTTGTTTGACAGTGCGCTGTCCCAACGTCCCACCATATATATAACTTTACAATAAATAACTCATAGATAAAATTTCATGAAACGTAACTTAAACTAAAATCATATTAAAACGACACATCATACTCATTACCAGGTAGGTAGGTAGATTATACCAGCGATTCCAAGAGATCCACTATTATGTTACTGTATAATTAAAAACTCAAGGGTTACAACCATTTAGAACCATTGACAAGGTTTATAATGCTTGTCATTGGGAGGTCTTTCAGTTCACCAAGATCCTTAAAAAAAGAAAGCCCCTAAAGTGATAAGACAGCGCCGCGCATATGCTGTATAGAATCAAAGCAGATGGGAGATACTTTCATCGTCTTCTCCACAACCGCGGCAGTATAATAGAAAGGGGGATGTAGTCTATTACTTTAGGTTACCTAAAATACAGTGACCAGTAAGTAAACCTACTATAAGACTATTATTTCTATGAGGCAACTCAATGAGAGAGTTTGATTTTATTTTATTTAAACGTGGCCAAACTGCATACAGATGCCTACATATCGTTGAGTCTTCCCATCTTTCATAGTCGTTACTGAAAATTTGGGAATAAAAGTACTATAAGATTATTATTTTTTTAATGATATATTATAATGATATATTTTATAATTTACGCCCTTGCTTTCTGGCTTAGATAAATCTAGCACGCTAGGTAATAAGTCTATTTTTTCTCCTCTCTCCCCTGATTACTGGAATGAAG
The DNA here is from genome assembly GCF_002237135.1 of Teleopsis dalmanni. Lineage (NCBI taxonomy): Eukaryota > Metazoa > Arthropoda > Insecta > Diptera > Diopsidae > Teleopsis > Teleopsis dalmanni. The sequence goes on from NC_051847.1 coordinate 245,793,061, forward strand.
TTTTCACAATGCTGTGGAAATCTTCTTCATTCATTCCTATGAGGTGGTTTAGTGGGTTCAAGTCTCACATGGTGGCTTTCGATGCTTCCACCTACTGTCAAAAAAAAATGATATATTGAAAACCTTGCATTACAATGAGATCTTTGCATCAGTTCAATCATAATTCATAATACTTCTATATAGAATATTTGAACATAGTACATTATTGCAATAAATATCTTACACATATATACAGTATATAATGATATTTAAATAAATAAATTGAAACTAATATTCCGTTAAATAAAATTGTATATAATACGCAGATACTTACAACTAGAATTACAATGCTAATTTTTAACAGTTTTTTGCTTCGAGAATCCAAATAGTCACTCTTCTTCCAAATGTATGTCAGTGAAAAATGGGCCTTGTCACAATTCTGTATAAAAATGTGAAAACATTTTAAATGAAGGCATGCCCCGTGCACAATAATTATACATTATTTCTTCTTTCTGGCCGAGGTTTCTAATGGATGTCAGAATGTCAGGAAAAAGTGCTAAGTCATTGCAGTAAAAATCAAGAGAGTTCAGTAGAGAGTAGCAAATTTTTCAATAAAAATTATTTACATTAAAATGAATATCACTTTTATGGAAAATTATAATTTTTTATACTTTAACATAAAAATTTTACAAGAAGTAAATTTTCATAAAATGCTCAAAAAAAACTTATGATCTTACAGTTTTATTATTGAATAAAAACGAAACTTATATTTGATAGTCTGAATGAATACAAATATTGAAGTTCATTAGTTGTTATATTCAAAAAAAAAATTTTTAATTTAGGTATAAATTTTTTAATATGAACGAAAGTTGAATGTATTCAAACACTATTTAACATTTATTATAAATAATTTCAGATATTATTGATGTTAAATATAAGATTTATTTGCCGAATTTAAAAGGACATATTAATAAAAATTTAAATATAATAAATTGAACTGTAGTTTTAAATAAATAAAATTTAAAATGTTTTTTTTTATCACATCATTAAATTAAAGAATTGATTAAAGCTTTACTTTTTTTATGATTCCATAAAATTAACGAATTGAAAAAAGTTTTTTCACTTTTACTACTGAGCTACCTAGAGAAGTGTTGAGCATTTTAAAAAAACTTAATATGGCATTTCACTAGTAAAATAACATATTGGCTGCATCAAGATCTGAAAACCAACAGTATATATCAAAAAATCTTACTAGTATAGTAGAAAAGTTTCAAACCATCACAAGGTTATGTTAAGATTAATACTGTTCAAAGACTACGATCTAAGAAATCTTTAAATCTGTAGGGTAATTGCAACTCTCTGCAGTTTAATTTAAAGAACAAAAAGAAAAAGAAGTATTAGAGATTGGAATTATCATAATCTAAAAAATACTTAAATCTCTAGGTAAATATCAATTCTCTTTACTTAAATTTAAGGAACAAAATCAAATAGAAGTGTTAGCATTTATTACATTGGAATTACACAGAATATATTTCTAAAGACCCACGACTTAATAAACGATGAAACGATTCAAAACGCATCAGAAATCTATTCTACACTACTACATCACACATTGGTCCTGTGTTGTCGTTGTACATGATATGCTTTTCACACGACACGAGTTAATTCTGATTAACTGTTTAACTCTCTTTACTTTTTGCTGTTGTCTATGCATTTATTATTTTCATACCATTTTCGGTAGCACAATTTGAGAAACAGTCTTTGGATTTCACTAGTCTTTTTTCCTCGTATTTATTTATATTATGGTAGCTCTTTTAAAATACATCATAGATACTGTTCTTCTATATCATTTTGTTCATATATATTAAAATTTAAAATAAATAACATATTAAAATTTTGTATGTTTAAATTTTTGATTGCAAATAAAGACATGATCCAAATAAAGACATATTTAAGCTGTTGAAAATCATATAAGATCTCCCTAACTAACTAAAAGATATACCGCCTAGCTATTTAGATTATAATTCATGTGAACACAGACTTAAGGGGTATTGCCTTCAAAATTTTCGTGTGAAAAGCATATAAAATCTCTCCAATTGATTGACTGCTGCACTAGGTAGTAAAATTTGTTCCTCGTCTCCCCGGTATGATTAATTCTACAATATTAACAGATTGCTAGTTGGTCAGTATATCGAAATCAACCAATGGACTATTTAGATTGTGGATTATAATTCATGTGAACACCGGCTGAAGACTACTTTGAGCTGGTACCTTCGATTTGAAGAGCATATAAAATCTATCAAACTAACTGACTTCTGTATTAAATAGTAAAATTTATTCATCGTCCCATTGTATAATTAGCTTTACAACATTAATAGATTGCTAGTTGGTTAGCATATCAAAATAAACCAATGGATTATTTAGATTGTGGATTATAATTCATGTGAACAAGAACTGAGGACTACTTTGGGTTGTTACTTTCAATTTTTACTTTTGAAGAGCATAAAAGACATCTCAAATTGACTGAATTCTGTATTAGATAGTAAAATTTGTTCATCGTCCCACGGTATGACTAGCTCTACAATATTGACAGTTACTTATCCCTTAACATATCAAAATCAAACCATGGGGTATTTAGATTATGGATTATAATTTATGTGAACATTGGCTAAAGACTCATTGGGCTATTACCTTCAATTTTTTCATGCAAAGAACATATAAGACCTCTCAAACTTACTGACTACTATATTAGATAGTAAATTTGTTCCACGTCTCCTCGGTATGATTAGCTCTACACTACACTATTGACAGATTGCTTGCCCATAAACATATCCAAATCAACTAATCAACTGTTTAGATTGTAGATTAAAATTCAATAAAGCTGTAATGAGGCTATAGTGTCGAAAAAAAAAATAGAGAAATTTTTATTTCTCAGTGAAACTATAGTACAGAGAAAAGAATTATAAAAGTCTAACTAATCACAGAAAATAATTAAGTTTTCATTATTGCTTAAAGAAGACATTTGCTTTCAAGAAGAAACTTTGAAATTTTAATTCCTTCGTTGATCTATAATTGCTAGTCTGTCTAGCATACCTAGAAAGTTGGCTGATGGCGTAACAAATGCGACTAATTCCACATCCAACTCATCATATAAACAAGTGAAGAAATGATTTATGTAAATTGCAATCGGTATGCCACATTGAATCCCGCATAGATCATCTTCAACAATTTTTTTTAAGGTTAATTGATTGGCATCAAAAACAAAACTTAACTTGTTAAAGGCAATGCAGCTTTTGCTTTGTTGTTGCTGCTGAGACTGCAGTGACTGCAGTGACTGCTGTGCGGTCATTGCAGGTAGCCTTGCATACATTATTGATCATTAATCTTTCGCCAGCCAGAAGAGTGTGTAAATTGCTAACAATGTGCAGCAACTTAACTTTACCGTAATGCAAATTTTAGATAAATGACGTATAAACTAAATGTAAAATATGCTAAGTAAAACACTGATAAAGTGCGAGCAAATACAAAGAAGCATTACAAAAACAACAAATTTATTTAAAAACAAAAGAATTGAAAAAATGCTGCTGCTTGAGGCTCGCGACCGCACATATTCCACTAACAACACTAATAAAACGAACCGCTAATGCTGCAAATACTCCCGCTTCGTGAGACTCGAAGCACAGCTGTCGTAGCCAATCAATTGCATTTGCAGCCACTCAAGTCTCGTTTCTAGTAATTCGTAATTCGTGCCTACAGCTGAGCTAAATCCGAACCAACTTTACATACAAACACAAACAAAGATTGCATTTGATTTTTTTCGTTTGCTTTTTATTTGTGGTTTACTGATCTCAACGCTTGATGGCTTTGTTGCTGCTGCAATTGCCAAACTACTTTTTTATTACTTTTTTTGTTGCTTTTGTGTTTGTTGCTTTGTTTTTCTTTATTTTATTGATGACTGATTTGAACTTGACTCCGCACTTTAACTGTGCAATTTGGTTTTATTTTGTACTGCTTTTGACTTTGTTTGCATTTTGTTTTGATTATCAAGTTTAACTATTTTGAGATTTCTACTATTTTTTTTTTTTGTTTTAATTTTTTGCAGTTGGTTTGTTTTTATTTATATTTTCATATTAACTTTTATTGTTTTTGATTTTAATTAAGCGTGAAATGTGGAAATCTGTTAACGTTTATTTAGGCTTGGCTTACTTTAGCATTAAAAAATTAAACCACTTTGCAAGTAATACTCAAATTAATTCAAAAATAAAAATATTTGTAACATTTTATTAGTATTAAGTAACTTTTTTATCTTTTAATTACTATTTTTACTTTTGTATTAATAATTAATTCAATCTAAACAAAATGGAACAAGTAATTCAACTTAAATCATTTTCATCATAATCATCATTGCATCACAGTTCATAATGAACTATTGCTTTCTTCACTATACAGCTCTATATTTCACTATATACAACTAGTTTTCTTTGGTTTCTGACACCTAAAGTTTGGATGTCATTATTTACAACTTACCTTCTCACGTGACAACTTTGAAAATTTTAATCGCCGTTTTTTCATTGTTTATGGTATGTTTACATGGCATATTCGTTGTGGTCTTGAAAATTTCCTTCCCCATATCATTAGTTTCCATTCTAAGATACCATATTCTTTAGTCTATTTTATTACATTTTGCTACGCTTTTAGCATTTAGATAAGTATAAGGTATAGGGTCATCAGGAAATCGTGCCTCGAGTCCGGCTCCCGAATCCGATTCATGTTAGAATCGTCATAATAGATCTCTAGACTGCAATACAAATCTACACAATATAATAATAATCATTACAAAGGTTTATATATTTTTATAAAAGCATATGTACAATGAACCATCTTAAAGGCGTAAGGTTCATACCCAATGTATGTAATTGTTCGATTTCACTTAAATTTACGACCCATATTTTATAGTCCTATAGTTCGAGAAATTCTTAAAATACTGAGCAAGATTGCGCACTTAATTACAGTCTACATTATAGTAATTAGTAATTTTAATAAAGTTAAGTATATTTTATTAACCATGAGTAGTACTAAAAGGAGCATATGGGTGGTTATATATCATAATGGGAAGGGTGTCCATTTTATGTTACCCCTGCATCCAGAATATGCTAGATCGATAGTGAAAGTACAGCTATATGTATATGTATATATTATTCACCATGTTTTATTACATTTTAACAATACAATAATTATTTGTATTAAAAATTGTTTTTAATAAATTCTATATTATCCATTTTCCGAATAGCTTTAAGTTCCATCGATGTGGTGCTCCCCTCCTCCCCTCCTCGGTTACCCAATTTTTTATTATGTAGAGAATTTTGCAGAGACCGAAGAATATGCATAGTAGCTAGATACGGCAAAGTTCGGCCCATAAGGTGAATGCATCAAAACTTTCCAACCAAGTCAATTTACTAATTGATTCCGAGTCATCAAATATGTGTAAGATTGAATATTGTTGAACTACAGTAAATATGATTATTTCAATCAATTAACCTTTTTTTGTTTTGCTGATGTTTTTTAAAAATTTATCCCTACAGTGGTGTCCTCTTTGCGTCACTGACTAACTACGCCAACAATAGTGGCATACTTTCTTATTTTTACTAATAATAGACAATGAAGATTTTTTTACAGACTACGCCTTATTTAGCATCTCCTAAATTTTAAATGAGTAATCGACAACACTGACTAAGTCCGTTGTCTATATATTTGGACTTTTTTACTTTTTTAAATCTGTTATTGGCAACATTAACAAACTCTCCAGTGCTAGAACTGTCTCCTACTACTGATTTTCTGAACTCCTTCTGGAGCATAGAGTCTCCTTATGTTGTTTATTTATTTAGTTTTTCAATATTTTTTTTAGTACCTCTTTTCTTTCCTTTCCGAATATTTATTTTAAAACCTGTTTTTACGCGATATTTTTTAACTGCTCTAGTTCAATTTAAAGGGCTTGTGACACGAATTTTTCTCTATACAGTATGACATGGGGTCATGAACTTTCCATTCCTAGTCACTACAAACGTATTTATTGGAATATTCACTAAAATACGGATTCATGCTTATTTCTATTTCAACAACATTAAAGACAATTATATTTCTAGTACAAATATATTATGATATTACATGTTATTATAGAACAACTTACTTACTTACTTATGTGGCCATAACAACCCGTTACCGAGTTTCGACCTGACGCAGCATGTCTCCCCAGGCGCCTCTGCTGCGTGCGCGCCTTCTCCAGTCTCGTATATCAAGTCCAGTTAGTGCTCCCTCAACTTAGATTCACTCCACCGGAGACACGGATCTACCTCTACGTCTTCCCGGCCCCAACTTACTGCTTCAAACACCTTTTTCGCCGGAGCGTCATTCATCACATTCTCACACAGTGGGACCAAAGCCAGCGAAAAGCCCGTGGATGTTAATGCGCGTGAATTACAGTCAATGTCCTGATAAAGCTCGTACGCTCGTGGCTTCATTCTAATGCGGTAGTCGTCGCCAACTCGTAGAGGACCAAAGATCTTACGAAGAACTTTTCTCTCGAACACTCCCAGTGCTGCTTCATCATTCTGTGATAACGTCCATGCTTCTGCGCCATACAGAAGCACAGGGAGGATGAGCGACCTATAGAGCGTAATATAATAATATAGAACAACTACTACTATAATATATACAACTATTCAATATTAGCTTACAATGTTTGTAAATTTTCTTATTAATGAATTTTTTTTCCAGTGTAGTCTTATGTGTGCTTTACATTATTGAAATTTCTAACATTTTTTTGCTACTTCTCCGCTGGTTCGGGCAACTACTGAGAGCGAAGCAACTGGGTATAGTAGAGAGTGGTAAACATCTTTTGTGCATTTGCGTCCAACCATCTGACGCTCATCTCCAAATGTTGCATGCATGAAATTTAAGTTTGTTTTTCTTTCATGTTTTGCTTAGTCTTGGCATTAGTAATTCCAACTTTGGTTCGGTTTGGTTTGCTTATGTTGGACTTGAGCTTGAAGCGGTTGGTGCAAAGTCTTTCAATTCATTCCGTCGCTTGTAATTAAGTCGAAAACGTGTTATTCAGTTCGAACGCTTCAACTTTACACACTTCGAAAGGTGCGGGTTCGGTTCGCTTTTGACTTTGTGATAACCATTGTCAATGTCCTCATCAAAGTGCAATTGCGCCAATTCAAACTCAATCAATCAAAAAGTGCACTAACTACTTCCTACTACAGAGAAGTAAGACATTCTTTAGATTAATATTTAAATAGATATTAATAAAAAAAAAGAGATGTGCTAATTGTTCGAAATGACCGATAATATTGATTTAAATCAAATTAATTAATTGTTTACAAATTATATATGCGATCATATGGAATTATAAATTAAAGTGTATGTTTAAATGTTAATTAAAAAAATGGCTTAATAATTGATTTAGAATTCTGTGAGATCAATTTAATAATTGAGTTAATGATATGCTTCATATCTAATATCGAAATGAAACTAGTTTTTTATATGTGAAAATATTTTGAAAAAATCTTTATTCAATGTGATTAAGTGTATTTAACAAGAAATATATATATATTGGAATAAGGAGTTTTTACTTTATAAGGATAACGATATAAATCATATGCAATAAAAGAAAAAAGTAAGTTTAATCAGTAGTCTTACGAATATATTTTCTATATAAAATAATGAAATATATATGCATATATTAAACATATTTCATTAAATTTTTTTATATAAATATAAATTAATAATTTTTTTTTAATAATAAATGAATTCTCTAATAATAAATAAAGTTTGTTAGTTAGTTAGTTTTGGTGCATGGAGAAACGAATTCTCCTCAATTAGCTAAAAAAAACCGTTTTGAATCCACAAAACCTCATAATAGTGGGTAGTAGAGAGAAGATCAAGCTAGAACCAGCCAAAAGCATTTATAAAGGCAATAATAATAAATAAAAAATATTTATAATTTTTTGAAGTTATTTTTTTAGCCGAAACTGTCGCGCCTTATAAGGAAAAGAAACTATTTAAAAGTTAGAAGGGTTCGAATAGAAATTAAATAATAATTTTTTTCAGCAATCTTGCGAAAATTTTTTTATATTAAGTAACGAAATATTTTTTATATATACATATGTATTTCGTTATTATTTTTTATATAAATATAAATTAATATTTTTTTGAGAATTTATAATTTGCATAATAAAATAATAAGTTGATGTAAATTTTATTTTTTATTTTAACTATCAATTAACGCATAATAAAAAATAACATTAAGTAAGTTTCATATATATAAAAACAAAATCTAAAAATAAAAATAAACACAAAAGTTATATTTTATAAAATGAGTTTTTACTATAAACATTTGAAATGAAATGGGATAACAAAAGACTTAAGCAACAAACTTTAAGATATTAATTTAAAATGAACTACCATATTGAGTATCCTGGATTAAAATTTTAGATTTTTGTTAGATAAATTGATTGATAAAAATTAACAAAAATGATTTTTATAAATAATAAATGTAGACTTTAATTGTTGACATGTGTTTGTCTTCAGTTTTGGCCTTAAGTCATTTTCTTATTTTATATTCAGTGTTATCTTCAATATTTTTTATCATAAAATTTGCTAATACTTTTTAGATATAAATAAATGAATATTTAGAAAGGGGCGTTTTTCATGAACTACGAACTCATGAACTTATGTAGAAACGCAGCTCTATAAAGGACATATAACTTGATTTACTTGAATGCATTAGTTTCAGAATATAATAATCCTTTAATTAGGTTGTTTATATCACTATAATATTCTAATTTATTTATTTAAAATTTTATGTGATAATATTGAACAAATTTTAAGAATTTTTTTTTTCATAATTTAAAAAATATACTTGTAAAATAATCTCAATATATGAAAAAAAGTTCATCGGAAAATCGTGGCCTTCTGTTTTCGAAAAAACTGTATTATGAAAAAATATATACCATCGCACAAGTTCAAAAGTAATGAGAAAAATACATCAACTTGTTCCAAAATTAAAAATTCTATTGAAGTCATAATTAATCGTTTTGATTACTCTTTTTTCTCTGCTGTATTAAGATGAATCCATAATATCGTAACGTGTACTGGACCTATGTGAGTCCCAATAGATTCTGTGATTGGCACTGCCATTATAATATGTTTATAGTAATGAGTCGATGTAAAAATATTTTCTGAAATATTTTCTGAAATATATTGAGATATATCTATTAATATTTTAAAATTATCATTAAATTAGAATTTAAATTAAAATAAAATAAAATAAATTAAATCAAATTAAAATAAATTGAATTAAGTTGAATTAAATTAAATTATAAAAAATCTAATAAAATTATTTTAATTTAAATTAAATTGAATTAAATTAAATTAAATCAAATTAAAATAAATTGAATTAAGTTAAGTCAAATTAAATTATATGAAATCAAATAGATTTATATTAAATTAAATTAAACTGAATTAAATTAAATTAAATCAAATTAAAATAAATTGAATTAAGTTAAATTAAATTAAATTAAATTAAATTAAATTATATGAAATCAAATAGAATTATATTAAATTAAATTAAACTGAATTAAATTGAATTAAATTAAATCAAACTAAATCAAACTAAATTAAATTGAGTTAAGTTAAATTAAATTAAATTAAAATAAAATGAATTAAATTAAATTATATCGAAATTAAATTAAATTAAATTAAATTAAATTAAATTAAATTGAATTAAATTAAATTAAATTAAATTAAATTAAATTAAATTGCGCATTTTTCAAAAATAAGAATATTTTTTACTGTCTGCTTATCATATTTACTATAAAAAACTTACCTGAAATTTTATTTACGCTGAGGTGTTCTTTTTTAGTTATAATATTTAAAAATTTCTCTTCCGAATCTTTCAGCTGAATTTTTTTGTTGCCAGTTCTGTTCATGTCCGCTTTGGCTTTTATCCTACTTTTGATATTTGCTACTTTTTTAAGCAATTGCTTGCTTTCAATTTCAATGCCACTAAGTTCTTTATACTGTTTTTTTAAATTATTAATAGCTTCAATTTTTTTAACTTTAACTATTGGCAGTTGCGATTTTTGAAATAAAACCGAATAATTATGAATTTCAAAAAAGCATCACTTTTTATTTCACACATTTTTAATACTTAATTCAATTTTTTGCATAAAATAAAACATTTGAATTCAAATTCGAATTTTAACTGAAAATTAATGAACGCACTTGCAATAACAAGAAGAAACTTCTTACCATGAAATTACAATAACAAATGCATATGAAAGCTTTGAGCATTTGCTCGTATATATTGAGTTGAGTTCAAGCTTCTTAATCTCATTTTTATGCATACCAAAATCAACTTGAGATTGAGGTTTTGGTGAAACTCTGGAAGTGGAGATAAAGCTCACTATGCTTTGCTCGGAGTAAGAACTCATTTTTATGCATAAGACCCAGTGATCACTAAAACACTTTCTTTTTCGATATTAGTTTCTTCACTCTGACTTCTCTCTTTATCTAGAATTTTCGAAATGAACTCTTTTATGGAAGGTGCTTTCCGCATCTCGAAAGTGTGCCAAAAACAACGAAGCACCTAGTTGTGAAATGGCTAAACACTTTGATCACTAAAGAAAAAAGTGTTACCAACACAATAAGCGAACTATTATGAATCTTCATTGAAAATTTCAACAAATGTTCCAACCATATGTTAAATGTTTCTTTATAAAAATGCAAACAAAATTAAAAGGTTTCACAAATTTGAACAATGTGAAAATTAGATATGTAAATATATATACATATATAAAATTATGGAAAATAAATATTTTAGAAATATAGGAGTACATGAAAATTATTAAAATTTTTTAACTTATTAGTTGCATAAATATTTTAAACTATTATTAATTTTGTTGTTAAAGATCATTTTAATATTTCTCGCATTATTATTGTTGTTTAAATTAATTATTCATTTTTATTTTCAATTTCATATTAAGTATTTTTTTTTATACAAAATGTAATTTGCTTGCATTATGTGCACATATGCAAGATTTGCTATTTGCAAAACATAATGTTTAACAGATTGCTACAGTGATCCCAATGTCTTGCTTAGCACCTATAGACTTGCGAGATCCATTTAAAATGTCCCAAAGTTTTTAACTGAATTACAGTTTTTTATATGCACTAATTTCGACACGTTTACACTTATTAAAAGAGTTATATAGGTATGTGCATATACATATATACAAATTATATTTTTAATTGGTATTTAAACCAAATAAAAATAAAACAAATTTAATTTGAGTTTTTAACACTTTATTTTCTAAATGTCTGTTCAGTTTTAGAATTAAATTAAAAAATAACTTTAGAATTGAAATTAATAAAATCGTTATTCAAAGAAAAACAAAGAAATTTGAAATTGCATTTTTAGCACATTTTGTGAAAAACATTCTTGAGACAAAGTATTGTCTAACAGAAGCTTTTGTTTGTTAAGCGTTAATAATTAGAATTAGTTGTAATTATGAAATTATGACTTAACTTACATATATAGGTATGTAATATATCTTATTACATATCAATATTCTAGCGTCACCAATAAGTTCAATTTGAACCGACCACGTTGCGAAATTCTCGCCGTTTAACTTTTTTACGTTGTTCACATGTACTGAAATTTTAATTGCGTTTAATCGTGGGTTCACTACCAAATATTCAATAATATATTTAATATTTGTATGAGTGACACTTTTTGCAGGCAAATTTCAGTTTTGGTTACTGATTTTGTTGCTGCTGAAATTTATATCGAGTTCATAACATTAACTGACTCATCTATTTGTTCTCATATTTTATAGTTAGTATGAATATGAATTTTAGTATGAATTTTTTTTTTGTACTTTAGGCAGATAATTAAGAAGGTTTACTGAGGTTTCTCAAGCACACAAAAGATGATAAGTAAGTGGAAAGAAGATAGGTCGCAGCTTATATGTATATGCCGAGATAAAGTTCCTTTTTTGTGTCTTTGAAAACAATGAAATCAATAAGATTAGTTAGTTTGTTACGATTGGTAAGCCAATACATATGCTGAGCAGGTCACATTATATCCAGGTTATAAGTTTTAATGAATATAAAACTTTATAAAAAGCTGTTTAGCTATTTGCTTTTTGGGTAATAAAACCGAGATCTGTATGCTTTGTGTTATAATCTGCAAATGCAAAATACTTGTTTTTGAGGATTGTAAAAATTTTGTTAAATTAATAAAATTTTATATTAAATTGTGGGGGACCGTATACTGCTGAAAAATAAACTTTTCATCATTGCTTATCAAAAAAGTTCTGATAGCTTACAGGTAATCTTTGGAAAATGAACCAAATAAGAAGTGTTTTCGGCGTTTTCTTACTAATATTTCAGTCCCCTTTATGCTTTGCCAAATTAAAAACATTTCGGAATTACGTTGCAGTAAAAAAAATTGAATTTGATAGGTGAAAAACGATGGATTTGTTTCTTAAATTGGCATGGATGTATCAAAAGATTCTGACCTTTTTGATCGTAATTTAATGAGAGACAAATTTTAGAGTCAGGACTTGAAGGCATTTGCTAACGAAAAAAAGAACTCTTGCATGACAAAAATTAGCTTACAATTAAAAGCGAAATATCGAATTAAAGAGGTGATTTTTTTCCTTCATGCGCCTGACAGAACAAGAAAAATGTTCCTTATTACTTGGTTATAAGATTATAAATATTCTCAAAATGAAATAGTTGTAGCTCTTGCATCATTGCATCTTTGCATTTATATCATCCTGAATATATTGTGATTTGTTGTTTGTTTGCAACACAAAAAAAACTAAAAATTGTTTGCATGCAACTTATTTGTTCTATAGAACTTAAAATTTGAGTTTCACTTTGTAAATGAACTCATATGTTGCTAGCTAGTATTATAAATATAATTCAAATATTGAAGAAGATATTATAGTTTAACTCGAGAATAATAAGAAAACAATGAGCAAATTCATTCACAAAATCATATGCAAACAGAAAGACAGACCGGCAGATGCGGAAACATCTATAATATTTGGGAATATAGGTTCCCGTAAACGATTCGAAACTACTTCAAATAAAACGGCTACGCCAAAGAAATCAATTGTCTCCAAAGATAAATTTTCTAGAAATAAAAATAAAAATTACGAAACTAAAACTATAGTATGACAATGCTTTGCAGGGTTATACAGCCTGATGTATACGCATATTAAATAAACAACAGACAACTGAATTTTCCTATATTTCTTAATGATTTCTTTAATTATGAGTTAGCCTCCATCAGTTCTTAAGGTAAATCCAACAGTAGCAAAATCTCAATATTCAATAAAATAAAAAAACTTTATTAGATCAATGCTTTTTGTTTTTAAAAGTGAAATTCAATTAAAGAAATTGCATCTTACATATGTACAAACCATTTA
>NC_051847.1:245806641-245822283 GCF_002237135.1 Teleopsis dalmanni
AAAAGTTCAATTTGCTTGCTGTGCCAATAATTTTGTTCATCACTGTATATGTTTACATATTTCTTTTCTATTTCTCAGCAAGTAGGTATGTTTGTATTAATTTTGCATCCAATATTAAGAAATTGTAAGCGTAAAAAGAAGATTGGTTTTTTTTTGTTTCATATCAGAAACAATGCTACTATTATTTTTATTGTTTTGATTCTGATTTAAAACTGTTTTTAAAAATATCTATGTATATGTAAAGGCTTACTAATTGCTTCAGTATACACATATGTATGTATATATTATGAGCTTCATGTGTTAATAAATAAATAAATAAAAAGAATAATTATAAAAATGTTTAACCAATTCTGATGGTGCAGTTACAACCTCATCTTTCCGTATTTGGGGCCAAAAATCTATTTCTCTACGTATATTATATATACGTATATATGTATATATATATATGGGAATGTAAGGAATATATGAGAATAAACCCAAAACTAATAAAATTCATTAAAAAAAACATGAGTACCCTTTATTTCTAGGAAGTTCTGAAACAAAAATAATAATATGTTCATATGCCTATGCCTATGACCATAAAATAGAATATATTCCTCTATTTAAATTTGGTGCTGAAAAGTGATATTTAGTTTCAATGAAATAAAAATACACAAGGGTACAAAATAGAGTACAAGGAAACAAAATCATAACAAAAAACTTACATGCACGTGCTCACTATGTTATAGAGCGCTGTAGAGAAATTCATTGTGCTCTCTATTTCATGTAACATTGTTACCCGCGCCCCCACAGGTCTACTTAGCAAATTGAGTTTGTTTTCAGATTTCTACTCTATAATATTTATACCAAAGACTTAACATGTTTTACTTTACACTTTGCAAATAAAAATTTCATTGCAGTCTTTGCATAAAATGCAAAGCAAAGCGTTGCACCAAAAAATTAGATCACTTTCATTTTGTATTGGTTTTTGAAAGCATTTCGTTTCTGTTTGTATATTTTTTTTTTGTTTGTTTGATATTTTGATGTTATGAGTAAATGATTTATGCATAGTATGTACTTATGCGTTTAATTTTTGTTTAAAATAAAAGTTTTTAAAATAATATTTTATTTTAATAATTTATATTATTACAATTTGTAATATTTGTATAATTTTAGTACAATTATATGTTATACATTAATAAAAAACACAAAATTTTTGTATAAGATTTTTTGTATTGAATCGTAGATAAAGAGGTTGTGTATATCCATAGAGACAATTTTTATGCTTTTAATTTATTTTGCTGTTTGAAAAGTTATAGAAAAAGAATTTATATGTAAAGAGTATGGGTATGAGGTGTTTTAACAACAATTATATTGAAAAACAAAGTTAACAAATATAATAAGTTGCTTTTATATAAAAATTTAGTTAAAAATCTGTCATTATTATTTAATTTTAAAATATTATAAGTTATTAAAGTATTGTTTACTTGTCGCTGTGTATTATCCTAATACAAAAGAAACCTACGCATAAAGGGCCTAAATTACCTTAAAACTAACTTAACTAATTTTACTATCAACGTTAAAATAATATGTTGTCTGTTATCACTAATTTTAGTGGACTGTATTATTTTTAATTACATTTCAAACAAGGTTCAAAAAACTACGCAAGTCCAGGCACTTGTGATTTTTTCTTCTATTGTCTTTAGAAATATATTTTTATTATCATAATTAGATACGAATAATTAGATATTTAAAAATGTTACAATGTTAGCTATTATAGAATATTTTTTACCCATGTTTTTTCTTAGTTCATAATTCGGAGAATTTGAACGATAACAGACTTATAATAATAATAAACTGATCATTATAATAAATAAGTGTTCATGCTTGAACAATAACTCACATAAAATATTTATATTAAATGTATTATAAAGTTTTTTTAGAAACGGAACTCTTTAATTCACAATTTAAAAGTATTGTCCGGTAATATATCCCTTTAATTACTGCAACTAAATTTATTTCAAAAACAGCAATAATATTTGCTTAAACTAATTTTCTATTTCTATTTTTTTAAAACTATTTTTATTTATTTATTAACTATTTCTTTCATTTTACGTATTTTGTCTATTATTAATATACATAAGCATCATTTCTTATGTGTGAAGCAATTATTTGCAAAATTTGCAGGGTGAATTAATCATTTGCAATTTTTTTGTAAAGTTTTGCAGTTTACTTTTGCAAAGCGCAAAGTAAAAAGTATTGGTGCAACAGAAAGTGCAAAGAAACCAGTTTTTTGTCCCCCTTGAATATGACCAATATAAAATGAAAGCGATCTAATTTTTTGGTGCAACGCTTTGCTTTGCATTTTATGCAAAGGCTCTGCAATGAAATCTTTATTAGAGGAATACCAGCCATTACCGGTGTACCGGTATGAAGTGAGTGTAAAGATACAAATGTTCCGACAGGGAACATTTGTTGTGAACGAGCCTTTATTTTTTTTTGTTTGTTTGCTATGACATGTGTGAAATATATTTAGTATACATCAAGTCATTGAACAGACAACATCATATTTTTTCATCGTGTTAAAAATGTCGAATTTTGTACCAGAAAATGATGATTTGCGGAAAACATTAATTTTTTGTTTTCATTTGAAGAAAAGTGGTGCAGAGTCGCATCGAATGATTGTCGAGGCATATGGTGATCATGCTCTATCAGAAGCAACATGCAAAAGATGGTATCAACGGTTCAGAAATAATGATTTTGATGTGAGAAATGAAGAACGTGAAAGACCGCCAAAAAAGTTTGAAGACGCCGAATTGCAAACGATATTGGATGGAGATGACACTTTGGGTCAAAAGCAAATGGCAGAAATGTTAAATGTTGCACAACAAACAATTTCTGACCGTTTAAAAGTTATGGGAAAGATCCAAAAGTGTGGAAAATGGGTGCCACATGAATTGAATGAAAGACAGATGGAAAACTAAAAAAAAACACTTGTGAAATTTTGCTTCAAAGACACGAAAGAATATCGGTTTTGCATCGGATTGTTACTGGCGATGAAAAATGGATTTATTTTAAGAATCCTAAACGGAAAAAATCATGGGTTAATCCGGGACAACCATCAACATCGACTGCAAAACCAGATCGATTCGGCAAGAAGACAATGCTGTTGGTTTACCACGAGCTCCTAAAACCTGGTGAAACCATCAATGCTGGTCGCTATGAACAACAAATGATAAATTTGAACCATGCATTGATCGAGAAACGACCAGAATGGGCCAGAAGACACGGCAAGGTAATTCTGGTCCATGACAATGCACCTGCACACAAAAGCAAAACGGGTTCAGGATGCAATCAAAACACTTGGCTGGGAGCTGCTCCCCCACCCGCCGTATTCACCAGACTTGGCTCCTTCCGACTACCATTTGTTTTCATCGATGGGACACGCATTGGCTGATCAGCACTTTGATTCCTACGAGGAGGTCGAAAATTGGGTGTCTGGTTGGTTTGCTTCAAAAGACAAACAATTTTTTTGGCGTGGTATCCACAAATTGCCAGAAAGGTGGTCAAAATGAGTAGAAAGCAATGGCCAATACTTTGAATAAAATGTTTTTTACTTTCCTATTAATAATTAGTGTTTTATTTTCACCAAAAAACGCTCATTTCATACCGGTACACCTAATATGTCGATTTCTCTTGAAATAAAGGTATTTTATTTCAATCTAAATTTTCTAGAAGATATATATGAATACGTTTTATTTTATACATAAGACCTTCGTGCCAAACCTTATCAAAAGCTTGGGCTACGTCCAAAAAAACGGCGGAACAGTATTCTTTGTGTTGAAAGGCAGTATGTATTTCTTTAGCAATTCTGTGAACTTGCTCAATAGTGCCATGTCCTGTTCGAAATCCAAATTGATGGTTTGGGATCCCATTGTTTTGAATTATTATTCGCATAATATATGACAGGAGCATTTCCTCAAAAATTTTGGATAACTGGGGCAAAAGACTAATTGGTCTATATGATGATGCGAAAGTTAGGTCCTTTCCTGCTTTTGGAATCATTTTTATTTCTGAAACTTTCCATTGCTTCGGGTAGTAGCCAAAAGCGAGGATGCTGTTAAATATCACCGTTAGAAAAGTTATTGCTGAATCAGGCAATTGTTGTATCATTTTACTCGTAATTTTGTCGTATCCAAGGAATAATTTCCTTTAAGTTATCCAAACACAACGTAAGGGGAGTTTCAACAATAGAAGGAGATTCGATGTTAGGTTAGAAATCTGATAATTGTGGGTTTAGCTGAAAAACGCCATTTAGGTGTTCTGCTAAAATACAACATTTTTCTTCGTCATTGCGAGTCCAAGAACCATCCGGTTTTCTAAGCGGTGGGTCATTTTCTATTGGCGTTTTAAATTTCTTCGTTGCTTTCCACAGAGAATAGTTGTTTTCTTTAAGAGCGGTTTTTGTCATCAGATAGGGCTTTTTTAAGATCTTTTGAAGCTTTATTTAATCTTTGTTTTGAGGTGGGTGATCGAAATCTTTGCCATTCTCGCCTGGCTTGTCGTTTTCGAGAAATAAGATAATCAATGTGTGATTGAAATACTATATTTGACTGGACTAATCTTTTTGGTTGAGAGGCTTTAATTACAGCATTATTTAATGTCTTGGTAAAGTGATCAACTGCTTTATCAATTTCCTTGGGTGAACTTAAATTTGAATTATAACTTATTTCCTCATTAATAATATTTCTATAAATCCTCCAGTTTATTAGAGTTTTCTTATTCTGCTCATTTGAATTAGTATTAAATTTTGTCAGAGTTAAAATAACCGGAGAATGGTCAGAGGACAAGTCATAAGATGATTTAACAGCAATATCTTCACGTTTCATAAAATTAATGACTGCGAATTCGATTAAGTCTGGTGTTTTTCGATTGTCTGATGGCCAGTATGTTGGGTGGCCTGAGGACACAACATCAAGGCTGTTGCCAAGATATCAGTCTAGAACCCCAAAAGGTGTGTTTAGCATTAAAATCCCCAGCAACTAGAAAGTTAGGACCGAGATCAGTAAAAAATTTCCGGAATTGATCAGAAGTAATAGCAAATTTGGGTGGACAATAGATTCTGAGACGACGGTTTTAGTTAGACCAGAAATTACACAAATTGATGTAGACTGTAGGTATTTAAAACAATGCTTTTGGATTTCATAATGTTGAATTGTGTTTCTAACAAGTACTCCAGAACCGCCACATGCTTTACAATCTGGATGTTTAGTGTCATAAAACTTATATTCATAAACTCGAAAACAGTTTTTGAAGGTTAAATGTGTGTCGGATATAAACAGTATATCGATATTGTTACTTACCAGAAATCTAGTTACTTTCAATAAATGTTGGCTTAAGCCGTTTGCATTCCAATGGCATATTGTGATTGCATTCATTTGGGTTTTACCACCTCAGCAATCAAACTTTGGTTTTGTATCATGCTTTGCATCAAGCTATTTATCATATTTTGCATGAAGTCCATGAAGTGTTCATTTTTTTGGGTAAAACTTGCGAGCATTGCTTCAAAGCCTGAAACGACAGTGGAGCTATTGATAAGAAGTGGGATTTGTTTGGTGGCATTTGCGTACGTCATTTGCTGGATTGGTGGAGCCGGTGGTTGCAATGCGGGACCAGTATTCTATGGAAGGGGAGGGAAATGAGATGTTGGGAAATTTGACAGATTAAGCTGTGGGGTACGCTGTCTTTGGGCAACGTTTAATTTTTGTCTTAGGGCAGCGAAAACTGGACATCCTCTGTAATTTGCTGTGTGGCTATCACCGCAGTTTGAGCATTTTCTAACTGCTGGGTTTTCTTTGCTTTCAGGACATTTATCTGAGCTATGGATTATGGCACAAATGACACAAACCATGGCAAGTTTACAGAATGACTTAGTGTGTCCATATTCCTGACAGTTGAAGCACTGTACTGGAGAATTACGTTTATGTAGCTCCTCTATAATAATTTTTCTGTTTAAAAGAAAGCGAAGCAAATAAATAGGATGGACTCCGCCACTTTTCAACTTGTTTCTGTCCGGATACAGCTCAACTTTGTACATTGGTTGGGGTTTTCGGTCTCTATTTAAGATATTAAATACTCTTTTTGCTTCGAAGTTTTTTTCTTTAAGCGCATCATGAATTTCTTTTATATCAACTCCTGCTTCTATGCCCTTTATGTTTCGATTTTATCTCTAATTCAGCAATTACTTTTCGAAAATGATCTTCACTTGAAACTTGTACCTTTGTTTCATTAATCATGCCCTTTTTAATAGGTACAACAAAGAAATTTTTTTTACCTATTAAATTTGAAAGTAAATTAACTAAATCACTAGAGAGTTATTTTCTCTTACATAGATAGGCGGTGGTTTAACAATTTTTTCTTTGATTTCTTCTATGTTTTCACTTTCATCACTCAGTACTTTAAATCTGTTGTTATAATTATTGTTGTTAACTTTTTCAATTTTGTCACGATTGTTTGCGTTTTTTTTGTGGGCTAAATTTTCGCTTAACTATTTCAGTATATCGTTCAATTCCTGTTTGTACTTTGATTGGTTTATTTGGAAGTCCGACATTTTTCCCGGAATTAGGAGTTCTACATTGAACACTCCAGGGTTGAAGTGATAGAGATGGTACAGAAGTCAATGAATTTGGACATAATTTCGATTTTTGTTCCTGTTGCTGCTGACTTTGTAAAGTTTGCTTTTGTGTTTTATGTTGCTGCTCTTGCTGTTGCTGTCTTTTTGATTTATATATAATAGCATTGACAGACGGGAGCTAAATTATCATTAAGGGACTAAATTATAATTTATTTGCTCATTTAGCAGTTTTGAATGATCATTTATGGTCTTTAAATGACCGAATTTAACCCAATTTATTCGTCATTTAGGTTTTTAGAAATGGTAATGCTGCATATGCAAGTGAAACGAAATAAAAAATGAAACAAATTTCAAGCTATTTGGTTGTCAAAATGTAAACAAAACATATTTGGAAACATTTGTAAATGTAAATACTCGATATATTTTTATATATTTTATATTTTTTTTATATATTTTATATTTAATTAAAGCAAGTTTCTTTAATTTTTCTTGCTTATCCATTTTGAATATAAAATTCTTTCTTTTGCTTTTTCAATAACAAAAAACATATGATACAGCAATTTCTTAATGATAATTTATACCATCTGTCAGGGTATTTTTAAAATGATCATTTAAGGCTGCTTAATGATAATTTAGTGCGCTCGTCTGTCAATGCTATAAGTATTTATTAATTTTATTTATTTAGCATAAGTTAACAAGTTAACTACACAATTTACACAATTACACGATATTGTGAGATGCAATTTGTACAGATTTTTTTTCTACTTCCAACACTTTTCTTGTTTTTTATTTTAAGCTTTAGAGCTTAATTTGCTGTCTCTATCGGCTGTATAAATTCTAAAACAACAATTTATATAAACACAACACGTCTTTATAAAATTAAAATCAAAAATTACCCAAAAAAATTCTATTAAAATCAAAATCAAAATAAAAATGGAATCATTCAAAAGTAAGTAAATTTTGGCTATTTTAATTTATTATTTATAATTGTATTTTAATAATTTTGTATTAAAAACAATTATATTTTCAGATGTGCCAGAACAAGAAATGATCGACCGCCAAGACCGAGTAGAAGGTTAGTAAAAATTTATTTAAAAGTGTAGTGAATATGTGAATATTAAGTGAATATGTTACTCCTCCCATCCCTTGAAATTACAGTGTCCTCACTGTTTACAATATGTTTTTTTTAATGTACGTAAATAAATTATAAATATAATTATAATGAAACTAAGAGTTATAGTCATATAAGTTATTGACAAGTTAAGTTTAAAATTAGAATTTACTTTTTCTACATGTTCTTTTAATTCTGTTAAAGTAATATTTTCAAAATTTATTTCATTATTTTTAGTAAAATACAACATATTGATTGGTTGATGTGTTTTCTTAATTTCAATACTAAAATTATTTATTTGAACTTTGCAATTATTGAAAGTAATGATATAATTTTTTTTAATTTTAATTTCTAAAGTATTACAATTTTGATTAATATATGATGTATTTATATTTTTTGTGATAATAATATTTGGAGGAAAATATTGAATTAATGGCTCACTAAATTTGCTATATTTACATTCAGTTTTTACATCATTTAATATATTTTTAATACATTCGTCTTTTACAATTTCAAGTTTTTTATTTTTTACTTTATGCAATACATTTTTAAGGAGCACATATTCTTCGTTTGGATTTACAATTAATTCAATTTTATCTTTATTTGGCATTGGATATATTTTTATTTTAGGAATTACAATAATTTCTTGTGGTATGGATAAAACAAAATATAAAATATCATTATCTTTCCAAACTGATGATTTTATTTCTTCAAATTGATCAGACGTTAATTTACTTATTAGATTCAAATTTAACAATTTTGGATTAATTATTCCTACTTTAGTTAATTGTAATGCAAGCTGTATATCTTGAACATGATCAATATAACATTTTACGTTATTTAAAAAGGTATCAATTGCGATTTTTTTGTAAGTTGATTTTGTAATGCATTGTAATACATTCTAAGTTCTTTTATCAATTTATTTTCTTCATTAATATGTTTTATTATTGGATTCAAGTCTTTTACATTAATTTGATTTTCTTTAATATTTTTTAAAGTATCAAAAATTTCTTCTTTATCATTTTCATCTAATGTTCCGAATAAAAATTTTAATCCGCTGCCTACCAAATTAACGAGTCCTTTCTTGTGTCTACTGTGAAACATTTCTTTTTCTAATCTGGCTTCATTCATGTAATTAGTAATTAAATTTGTTTGTAAGTATTCATTTCTCTTGTATTCGAGTTCTAACTGAAAATATGCTTCAAGTAATTCAGTTTTATTAATGGATAAAACCTCAAATGTAAAGTTTGTTGGTAAATAAAATTGTCCTTGTTCTGTTAGGATATACCCGTTTTCACTGTTAACTTCTGTAATTTGAATAGATTGGCTATACGACTTATGAATTATAGTAAACATGATGAATATTGTTAAAAACATTGAGTAGAAGTATTTATTGAAGTAGTTTTTCTTGTTATCCGTTGGCGGGTTTCTGAAATTATTAATGTTATTAGAATTTTTCCCCTTTTTTTTTTATTTTTTTCTTTTAAATTGATTCTTGTATTTTCTAACTTTTTTATTTTTAAATTTGACTAAATAATGTTCATTATCGTCATCTGTCTGAACTACTGTAATTTTGGCTTTTGGTAAATTTTGGCTATTTTAATTTATTATTTATAATTGTATTTTAATAATTTTGTATTAAAAACAATTATATTTTCAGATGTGCCAGAACAAGAAATTATCGACCGACAAGACCGAGTAGAAGGTTAGTAAAAATTTATTTAAAAGTGTAGTGAATATGTGAATATTAAGTGAATATGTTACTCCTCCCATCCCTTGAAATTACAGTGTCCTCACTGTTTACAATATGTTTTTTTTAATGTACGTAAATAAATTATAAATATAATTATAATGAAACTAAGAGTTATAGTCATATAAGTTATTGACAAGTTAAGTTTAAAATTAGAATTTACTTTTTCTACATGTTCTTTTAATTCTGTTAAAGTAATATTTTCAAAATTTATTTCATTATTTTTAGTAAAATACAACATATTGATTGGTTGATGTGTTTTCTTAATTTCAATACTAAAATTATTTATTTGAACTTTGCAATTATTGAAAGTAATGATATAATTTTTTTTAATTTTAATTTCTAAAGTATTACAATTTTGATTAATATATGATGTATTTATATTTTTTGTGATAATAATATTTGGAGGAAAATATTGAATTAATGGCTCACTAAATTTGCTATATTTACATTCAGTTTTTACATCATTTAATATATTTTTAATACATTCGTCTTTTACAATTTCAAGTTTTTTATTTTTTACTTTATGCAATACATTTTTAAGGAGCACATATTCTTCGTTTGGATTTACAATTAATTCAATTTTATCTTTATTTGGCATTGGATATATTTTTATTTTAGGAATTACAATAATTTCTTGTGGTATGGATAAAACAAAATATAAAATATCATTATCTTTCCAAACTGATGATTTTATTTCTTCAAATTGATCAGACGTTAATTTACTTATTAGATTCAAATTTAACAATTTTGGATTAATTATTCCTACTTTAGTTAATTGTAATGCAAGCTGTATATCTTGAACATGATCAATATAACATTTTACGTTATTTAAAAAGGTATCAATTGCGATTTTTTTGTAAGTTGATTTTGTAATGCATTGTAATACATTCTAAGTTCTTTTATCAATTTATTTTCTTCATTAATATGTTTTATTATTGGATTCAAGTCTTTTACATTAATTTGATTTTCTTTAATATTTTTTAAAGTATCAAAAATTTCTTCTTTATCATTTTCATCTAATGTTCCGAATAAAAATTTTAATCCGCTGCCTACCAAATTAACGAGTCCTTTCTTGTGTCTACTGTGAAACATTTCTTTTTCTAATCTGGCTTCATTCATGTAATTAGTAATTAAATTTGTTTGTAAGTATTCATTTCTCTTGTATTCGAGTTCTAACTGAAAATATGCTTCAAGTAATTCAGTTTTATTAATGGATAAAACCTCAAATGTAAAGTTTGTTGGTAAATAAAATTGTCCTTGTTCTGTTAGGATATACCCGTTTTCACTGTTAACTTCTGTAATTTGAATAGATTGGCTATACGACTTATGAATTATAGTAAACATGATGAATATTGTTAAAAACATTGAGTAGAAGTATTTATTGAAGTAGTTTTTCTTGTTATCCGTTGGCGGGTTTCTGAAATTATTAATGTTATTAGAATTTTTCCCCTTTTTTTTTATTTTTTTCTTTTAAATTGATTCTTGTATTTTCTAACTTTTTTATTTTTAAATTTGACTAAATAATGTTCATTATCGTCATCTGTCTGAACTACTGTAATTTTGGCTTTTGGTAAATTTTGGCTATTTTAATTTATTATTTATAATTGTATTTTAATAATTTTGTATTAAAAACAATTATATTTTCAGATGTGCCAGAACAAGAAATGATCGACCGACAAGACCGAGTAGAAGGTTAGTAAAAATTTATTTAAAAGTGTAGTATACAAATTAAATTTATTCGTCACGAGTTTTAATTTTTAAAAAAAATATTTTTATTTATTATATTAAAGATATATATATATATTACAAGTTATATTTTTCCGAATAGGTAAGGTTTAAATGGTGAATTCTCGAATGCTTGAGCTAGACTGACTCTTGAGGTTTTATTCTTCAATAACTGAAGTTATTGTTTTGATTACCAAATTGGGTTTTATCCAATTAGAACACAGCTTCTAAAATTCCTGAGAATTTTCTAGAAGCGTCTTTTCCTCCAACCAATAGAATTGGAGCTTCTATTTGCTAAAGCACCTCGTCAGCGTCTTTAGCTTCGGCGTCAGTAGCCGGAAGATGATGTTTATATCCATCAATCAAATATCTCAAAAGTGTTACAGTTTTAAAGAAAACAATTTTGTTTTCCTTTGCAGCATTGGTGTCAAATGAAATGTGGGCATTGACCCAGATTCAGATTGTTTATATAAACATATTTTAATGCGTAATATCTAAGTACGCATTCTGAAGATACAAAAGTATCAAACAGTGGCTCAGTGCCGTTATATTAATTTAGGGTTTTAACTCCCCTCTTTCTTGATTGAAGCGTCCCGCTTCAGTCAATGTCTGTATTCTAGAGTTCAGTTCTATGAATAGTTCTTCATTCTTATTATTATTAATTTTTCTTTTACACTTTTTAATTTTCGTAATAATTTTGAATAATATGAATATAATTAATGTGCTTATGACTAATCCAATAATAATTGACATTGTTGGATGTCTTTCTATTTTATTTTTATACAAATCTAGCAATTTAATATTTTCAAATTTCAAATCTTTATTTTCGGATTCTATATATTCCGATATTTCATAATTTGCTGGTTTAATATTTTTTACATAATTCCATATTATGGATTCTTGATTAATATAAGTTTGATTATTAATAATAGTATGATTAACAAAGGTTATTAAATATGTACCGTTTAGGTTTTTATTATTTACAACATTCTTTCCGGAGATCAATATAGCTCCGTCTTTAATAATTTCCAATTCTTTATTTCTTTCTCTTATTTTTTACATCTAGATTTTTCATTATTTAATAAATTCGTGAAACAGGATTTTTCATTAATAGATTGACAAAATGTGTTACTTATTTCTATTTTACAATTTTTTATATTTAAATATTTATCATTGCATTTTGCAATTTCTTTATCTATTAATAATTTGCCATCTTCTTTACTTATGGCTCTGGCTTCATATTTCTTACAATTTTGTTTAATAATCGGATATTTGATATAAACTACAATTAGATCATTGCTTTGTAAAATTTTAAATTGTGAGGTATCCATTAAGTCAGTTATAGTAACAGTATCATGTTCATGTTTCGTAATATCCTGAATTTCTTTTAAGTTCAGAATTGCTGTGTTGAGAATACCCATTTTTGCTAAGGTTACAGTTTGTAACGTATTTTGTAATTCGTTCATTATTAATTTATTTTGTTGTTTTGTCATTCTAAAAAATTGAGTGTTACTATTCAAGTTCTTTATAATTGTATTCAGTTCGGTTATTGCTTTAAAAATTTTCGAGATTGTAACAAATTGTTGATTATTGTTCTGTACTAGTTCTTCTATTTTGTTTGTTATTTTAACAAAGTCATCGTGGTCAGGTGAACCTGCTATCCACTTCCATAAGGTTCCTATTTCATTAATACCACGTTTATTTCTGTGAACTTTTATTTTTTGTAATTGTGTAAAAAGTATTCTAATTATATGAATATCCGTGTCAATGTCGACATAGTTAATTTTATTATCACTGTTAACGAAGTTCATTTCCGTATCTAATGCGTTTTGAAATTGTTGTATTATTTGATCATAATACGTTAAGTTAGTTATATGGTAAATTTCACCAAAGTCATCATAGATTGCTGCTTTATCGTTTTCGATTAATACATAGTCTTCACGCGTGTAGTCTATGATATCCGTTGTAACCAATTTGGTTAATAATGTTATTAAGATAAAAATTTCCATTGTCTGAAAAGTATGTTACGTTTTAATATTATCTTTATGAATTATTCTATTATTCTTAAAAATTCTTATCCTGTTTCCTAAGTCCTCTTTAACTTTTTGTTTTCTAAATTTTGGTTGAAGCTTATTTCTTTCACCTATTATTTTCTCATATATTATATCATTTTGTTTATATGTTTTTAGGGGTTTATTAATTTCGTTCCTTTTAATCATTTTACTTTGAGCAATTTTTAAATTTATTTCATTATTATCATGATTTATTTTATTGAAAAATATATCAATTGGTTTTTTATTTGTGACAGAATGTATTGTTTTGTTGTACTGTTGAACAGCTCTGAAGATAGATTCAACGTCACTTATTAAATTATATTCTTGCTTAATGCATCTTGTAATTTCTATTATTGTAGAATGAACCCTTTCAATCTGACCATTAGTAGTGCTATGCCTTGGGTCGCAATAATATACCTGAATGTTTAATCTTTGCATTAAAGATTTAAATTGAGCTGTTGTAAAACCTGGCTCATTATCTAAAGTTATTTTTTTAATATCAGGAAAGTTTTGCAAAATTTCTAATACTTTTTCATCAAGTTTACTTTTGTCGTCAATTAATTTAACTACTAAATATTTCGAGTATGCGTCAACGCATGTGAGAAACTTTAATTTTTGGGCGAAAAAAATGTCTATATGAATCTGCTCCCCCTCTTTCTTAGGAATTGGAGCCTCGCCAATTGGTGCTTTTTGCGGATGCCTGTCGTATTTGTTCTTATTACAAATTTCACAATTTCTAACAAATTGTTTGAAATGATCCTTCATTTTAGGCCAATAATAATTGCCTTGAATTTGCTTCACATTTTCCTTATAATTGCGGTGTGCGCGAATATGAGTTTGTTCTACTATGGCTGCCTGATCATCAAGATTGACTATATCAATTGAAAATAGTTTTGTATATACGAATTTAATATTGAAATTGTTTAGTAAAATATTTTTAATTTCATAAAGATCCTCTATGGTACAATGAATTGCTGTTGTTATTTTTTGTTGTAAATAATCTTTTAATATAGTAAGTAAATTTTCAGGAGTATCATACTCAATAATATGTCTAATTTTTCCAAATGTCGTTTTTGATTCATGGATAGTAAATGAGGCTTTGCTCAATAGAATTTGTTGTTTAAATTGATTAAGGGGTTTCATTGTTTCTTGAATGATGTTGTTATCACTACTTTCAGCTGAGTGCTGAGTATTGATAGAGGAAGATTCTTCCGAAATGTGATTTAAGTATTGCCTTGAAAGGGCATCAGCTACTACATTGGTAGCTCCTGGTTTATAAATTATTTTTGGCGCAAATTCCTCAATAAATGAGTGCCATCTTTTCATTTTAGCATTGGGGTTGCGGGTAGATACCGCAAAAGTTAAGGGTTGATGATCGGTATGTATTTCCAAATCGGAAACTCCATAAAGATAATTTCTTAATGTCTTTAAAGACCATACTATAGCGTAAAGCTCTTTTTCATTGGTAGCATAATTTTGCTCTGTAGAATTTAACGTTTTAGAGATAAATGTGATTGGTTTGCCTTCTTGGCTTAATACTGCGCCGATTGCTATATTAGAAGCATCGGTAGTGAGAATAAATTTTTTATTGAAATCTGGTTGTGCCAGTTCTACTTCGTTCGATAATAAATTTTTCAATTTCACTGCTGCATTAATTGCATCTTCATTTAAATTGATTTTTATTTTTTTTGACATGTGTTGTGAAACTTTTCCATTTTCACCAGATAAGTATTTAGTAAGTGGTTTAGTTATTGACGCGTAGTCTTTTACAAATTTTCTATAATAACCTGTCATTCCTAAAAACTTCTTAATTGACGTAATGTCTGAGGGATAGGAAAATTACTTATTGTGTCGATCTTCTTTGGATCGGTTTTAATTATATTATAGGAGACTATATATCCTAAGAATTCAACTTCTTGTTGATAAAATTTAGATTTTTCAAGTGAAATTTTCATATTGGCATCTTTTAGGGTTTTTATTATTTTTTGTAAATGAATCTCATGATCCTCTAAAGAATTTGAATATACTATAATGTCGTCTATATAGACATGACAAATTTTTCCGATATATTCTCGTAATATATCATCCATTGCTCTTTGAAAAATGCTAGGAGCATTTTTTAACCCAAATGGTAGTCTTAAATATTCGTATTTACCATTATTTATTGAGAAAGCTGTTTTCTCAATGTCTTCTTCTTTCATTAAAATTTGATGGAATCCCGATTCCAAGTCTATTGTAGAAAAATATGATGCTTTTCCTAAATTGGAAAGAATAACGTTAGTATCAGGTATTGGATACCTATCTGAAATTGTTTGTTCATTTAACTTCTTGAAGTCAATCACCATTCTTAGTTTTGGTGTTCCATTTCTTTCTATACCTTTTTTTG
>NC_051847.1:245822383-245829380 GCF_002237135.1 Teleopsis dalmanni
TTAGTGAGGTTCAGAGCAACACACACCCGCTCAGCCACCAGCAGCAAATATTCATAGTTGACGCCCCTCGCAGATAGTCCCGTGTTTAACGGTGCATTAAGAGTAAATTTTGTATTCCTAGTAGCTTAATTTAGCGCCTTTTATGTATTTTCATATTAAATAGAGAAATAAAGTAAATCCCACAGGATAAATTCCGACGCTGTCACACATCGCATCATTGCGTGCGAGATACAAATGGACACATATGGTATGTATGTAACATAATCCATGTATACTCGTATATATATGTCTGTATGAACAGATATTTGAGCTAAAACGCGGGCACGGAAAGGTGCAAATAATGTTAAATGCACTACAAATCGTTTGAAAGCATTTACCTCTAGGCAACAATTGCGGTATGATGCATTTCCTAGAGGGGTGTACATTTTTATAAACATGTGCCCCAGAGTTGTGTGACTATATATATGCTTCCGGAAGCTATAGGCACTGATGCTAAAACAAATCCATTGTAGGTTACTAGTTAATGATGTTGACCTAACGTGAGAAATGAAAACCAAAAAAGGGTTTGGTACATAAAGCACTGATTAAATAATTGGAAGAGATAGTTAGTAGTGCAAAGTCCTAAACTTATTCGATTGCTAAAAGCTTTACAATGTAGCAATGTGATTTTATGATTTTGTACTGGGTGCACTCATATCTATTGATATGTACGTAAATTTATCCTTTTCTGTGTGCCTATTTACTGACTGGAGTCGTATGACTGCGCTTCCGTTTATGCAATTAAGGACCTGGTAAGTTGGCATTAAATTGTATCTGCCCATATGCCAGAGAAATGCGTTTCAAATGCAACAATCCACCAACGAACAAACGAACTATAAATTTTTTAATTTTTTAATTTTTAAATCATTTTCAGTTTCCTTTGTTGTTTTTCGCAATAACCAAAATTTCATTTACCAGGACTAAGCCACGTTGCAATTTGGTTGGCAAGCGAAATGCTAATGACTCCCCCGTCACACAAATTTTATGCAGAAAAGTCTTATGAAAATCTAACATTAAGCAAACTTCTGAGAAATGAGCTACAGGAAGAAGTGTCCAATAAGTTAGCAATTTAGCTGAAGTACATTGCCTTTTGCAAACTCTTAACGTTTGAAGAAGAGAAGAACGAGGACATAAGACAAACAGACGAACAGACGAAAGAACCAAATGAAATACGTTGCCTGAACTTTTGTGGGTTTTAGCGTAAATTTTAGTATATTTTCCACTAAAAGAAATGAAAAACACCGAGAAAATATGTGTTTTGAGCAGAAGAAAACGGACGGGGGAAAGTGAATGGTTGTAGTCTTATGTATTGAACGCGAAGGAAATAAATTAACAAGAATCCGGGCAGACGCAAATAGTGTCAATGTTGCTAGCGGCACCGCTGTGTCAGGCTGCACTATCCTTTGAGCCCGGCACTCGCTAAAGGCTTTCATTAAAACGTGCCTTCAATGTCTAATTGTCGAAAATAGCAGAACCGGAAACATTTTTATGTGAACATTCGAGCGCATGTGTTGGCATAGGGAGCAGCAGGACATTTTTGTGTAAAAGTCAACGACGAAAATAGCAACGGGAACAGAAAAAGCAATCATGTTGACCTGCGTTGATTACTGTCAAGGTAACATTAAGCATTGAGGGCACTATAGGGAGTGACAGTGACACGCAGTAGTGTTTTTGTGCCTACTGAATTGATAGTCAACTATTTTTGAATAATCAAACCTCATGTTTATTTGGCAGTGAAGAGATCCCTATAAATATGTAAATATTTCTTAAAGTTATTGAAAACTATGATAATCCTTCTCCTCTTTATTTTGTTCAATATACTATTTCTATATATACTTCATCTAAAGTAAGATGGCATTATATAAAAATTTCAGTAACATGTCATGAAGCATAACAAATTAAATAGTCCGTAGCAGATCTCAATATCCAACATTAAAGAGATCCCATTAATTTTCTATTGAACTAACATTGTCGACTTCAACCATTCAATGATTTTAATATCGAAATTTAATAAATTTCTTCTGAATATTGAACTAAAAGCTGAACTTAAACTTAAACACAGTTTTCTTATCCTCAATGCTAGAACTTAGGAGTTATTACAACCTAAAATCGTCTTGGTTTTATAAATTGTGCAAATTTTGTAACTTTCGTCTAAAATATTTGCTGGCAACTCAAATCGCCGGTACCACAATCAACTGCACTGTACACCCACGAACATACATAGGGCAACGATATAGAACGATATGGAACGACTCCAAGACAAGTTTCCCGCACATCAATTCCCACTTCGGCAGTTAATACTTTTATTCCATTCCGGAGCTATTGTGCAAGCATGAAGCGTACAAGTTGTGATTAAGTGTGCACTTGTGTGCAACTTTTGCATCTTAACTAACGTATGGTTCTCCCCAAAGCGACTTACGGCATCCTGGCAGCTTCTGCGGTAATGCGTCCGTGCATGTGGCGCAATGTTGTCATCGTTAGAAGCATCTAACCACAGCAATGCAGATGTATAACAAAAGCGAGCGAAAATATCGCAGTGGCTGCCATGGCCGAGATAAGATGTCAATGCAAAATGCATTGCTGACGCTTGTGCTAGTGCTAGGAAGCAGAAGGTATCTGTTGGTTGTTCCAGTTTGCACAGCTACTAAACTCTATTAGTCGTTGGCATTAATGTTTTCTCCGTCATCGCCGTTGTTGTTTGCTGGTATTTTGACCATTTTTCGTTGACTTAATTACAAAAGTTTGCTGCATTCTCCTAATGCCAGCGCTTGTGTCTTCCAATGACAGAATTAAAAAACTCCAACAAAACAACACCGAAATTAATGAAAAATAAATAATCATAAAAAAGTTTAAACGGTATTTTCCTTTTAAGTCGGTGAATCCAGGACGAGGAATGCATTTTATTGGCTAAATGATGCTTTGAAATATTTTCACTTAAATTTTGTCTGAGAACTGAGAACCGAAACCCGAAAAACTTAGCAAAGTGAATTCAAGCTAGAAAAACAAAATTTGTACTTAGTAATATTCAGATAGAAGTTCAGATTTTAAGAAAACTGCTATATGAGTTCTATTGTCTAATATTTTTAATGTGCTTGATTGAGTAGAGGAATTGTTACGGAAAGCGTTATTAAAAATTCCCATAAGAAACAGAGTTTTCAGTGAAAAAATCTAACTAAAGTGAAATAAACCAAACTCGTTCCTTTTCACATCAATCTTTCTTACTCATACGACTGTCTCAAAATTAGAATTTGCTGAAGGGACTAACAAAATTGGAAAAACAACTCTGATTAAAAAATTTCTGTATATATTTGGCGGGTGGTAATGGTGAATGTACATAGAATAGAATAGAATTTTTATTACTAACTAACGGTGAGACTATAAGACAGATTTCCAAGTTCTGCAGTTATTATTGTCTGGTTAAAGGAGGAAAAATGACACCAGTCAGCAATTGGATTTCACTTGTTCAAAAATCGTTACTAGCTACCCCGTGCAGATGTTTAAAGAGATCTTATCCCGAAATTTCCACTTGCAAGTTATTACACGATATTAAAATACAGCAACAGAACGAGCAGGGATTTAAGTCTTCAACTTAATATTTGTAATGTTGTGTGCGGATACAACGACAGGGCTATACATCTTCTGGTTACGAAAGTAACGTAACGCAAATGTGGATTTAGATCAAGCTTTCATACGTTATAGATTGTATAATTTCTATAGTTTTTAGTAGTAATGTTAAAGTTTAAACACGGCTCTTAAGTGAGAAATACAACAACATTCAACAATCTTAACGAGACATCTTACAGCACTGGAAACTTTGAAATAATATTCGATGACTTTTCGTCATATAGCTGCCAATAGCTCGGATGGTCGGATGGTTTTCAAAGCTTCATAAGTTTGATAATTGTCCATTTAAAAATTACTCTAAACATAGATGAACAATGCTCACAAAAAGCAAAATACAAACTTCAAAAAATTTCTAACACAACAAAGCCAAAATATCTTCCATTTCCATAAATATAATTTGATGCCAAAAATATTGGTATTTTTGTGGCAATGGCGATTAGAAATGTTGTAGTCACGCTTTTCTCATTTTTAAAAAAGTGTAGGTCTGGCATACCTTCAGACCAACTTCCCCATCCCATATAGTGAATTATAGTAATGTGTTAGTGTTTTGGCAGTAACTGGTTGCCTTTCATTGGCTTATTCTCCCAGATACTACAATTTTGTTTTTTATCAAACCCAGCAAGTGAAATATGAGACTCCTGATTGAAGAAAATTCTACGTGCAATGTAGTAGGTACATTTTTGTAGGTCTCTGTTTTTGTACCAAGCATCCATAATTTTGGAAGGAGGTTAAACATAATAGGAAGTCTATATCTAACTGCATTACTTGCGGTTAACAAAACAATCTTTAACACTTGACTAGACCACAAGTGCTCCTAATGCCATATGATATAGTTTGGCATCAATAGGTTTATATGTGGCTTACGATTAACTGGATTAGCCTGACCAAACCAAACGTGTTTTAAAGCACTTTTCATACACTTTTCACACTATTCAAGTTTTTGGAACTGCGCTTAAAATAACATATAAACACAGACATGTTTTTTGCCAACGAAATAATGTTTTTATAAAAAAGGCTTTTCTAATACTTTACTTGCAAAAAATGATATAATAAACTAAATTAACAAGTTGTTTAATAAATTAAAAAATAATCTATGTTTTTAGTCATATTTAATTACAATCCAAATTTTTCAGGTTAGTCTTAAAACCTTCTCTAACCTTCTCTCAGCAAAGGACGATTCCACTTTAATTCACAACAACAAACATAATTTTTCCCTGCGCTTTTATAAGGATAATTTGCAGTGTATTTTCGTCAGTTTTTTTTGTTACTTCGCTGGAAGCGATCCCGCTGAGTCCACTGTCAAGTCTAATAAAAATTTATAGTTGACGGAATTTAATAAACTTAAGCAAATTCAATTAAAAAGTTTATGCCGCAAGGATTTCGCTTTGTGTTAAGCGTTAGAGTCGGCACAGTTCGTTCCTTTTTTGCAGTTGCACAACAGTTTTAGGTAACTGCTTTGCATTTCACTTAACACATTCACATTCACATACACATTCACATTAAACTCACGTACACATGCACACGCGTACATATATTACACATACACAAGTCTAAGTCTCAAGTTACTTTCTCATGGAATAAAAATATATCTATAGAATTACGTACTTAAATACGTTGGGTTACGAGTGGGTATGTGTGGTCCTGGCGAAGGCTGCCACTGCACTCGTTGCTCACAGTTGTCATTGCTGGATTCCTGGCTGGATTGTTGGATTGTTGGATTGCTGGAGTTGCAGGTATACTTGTCGCAATCACTGAAGCATTTAATGACCAAGTTCCAGGCAACTTTTCAATTTCTTTTTCCATTCACTTTAAAAGAGACAAAACCCAAAATAAAACTGAGTAAAGCTGAAGGGAATAGTGAATCCTTTTCCATTCTGCCATTTTGCCATCCTGCGATTCTGCCATTTTCGTTTTCATTTTGGCAATGTAAAAATGGTTTCAATCGCAGCTGCTCACATTCAAATTAAATCCTTCTGGCTGTGGCAAGTGTCTGTTGTTAATCTTAGAGAGTTGAAATTAAATATTCCATTGAAATTGCAACATTTTTATTTGAAGAAGAAAATTAAAAACTAAAATTAAAAAGAATTATGAAGGCGAGAAAAATTGCTTCCACATGCTTGACACTGAAATGTGATTCTACTTTTAATTTGATGCTCAACAGGCTTAAGTCGGAAATTCTATTTATATTAGATTACGAATACGTCTCAGAGAGAGAAGTAAATATGATAAGTAGTTAATATTTGACAATTCCATAATTTCACTTAACCACAGAAAAAGGTTTTGGAGTGTGGCCTAGACCATAGCAAAAACTCATCCCCATAACAATTTCACTCAACCCTAGAAAAATATTTTTGAATACATCCCAGCTTATACCAATTGTATATGTTCGATTAATGAAGATATTAGAATTCTAGGCGAGATAGAGGAATATGGAGCAAGATTGTAGAGAACTTCAAAACTCATCACAGATTGTAGCATACAGTAATGTTGATTACATATGCCTCAATATACAGGCTAATCAAATCATTAGTTTGCTGGGCTTTTCAAAAGAAGTAACTGAAATACGACAAACACTATTTCAGCTTGTAGAGTAGAGTAATGTTGGAAATACGTAGATGCGCCCAGAATACACAGCCTCACAAGGTATTCCTAATGAAGTACTCTAAATGCGAAACACCATTATTTAATCTTAAGAAAAAGCAAATAAATGGGTGGGAATCGATTTTAAATATCTAGTTATATATAGACCATTTGAATGAGCTCTACACTAAAATATGTAAAGTCAAAAACCCGCCATATTTTATAAATGGTTCATTTATATAAAGAACATATAAAAAATTATTTATAAGTAAGAATATTCATAAGAATATTCGGAGTACGTTTAAGCCAATATGTGAAATTTATTATTAACATTATCGACTTATAGGGCTTAATATGTTTTATAAAATTGGAATATTGGATGAAATGGTAGTTTTTGTGTCATTTAAAATTCATCAGAATCATTAACATACTCCTAATAATATTGAAGCGGTAAATCAAAGTCTGTGTAAAAAGCAATAAATTAAGCATCATTTTCAAGTACTTGGTAGTTTTTATAGTTTCACAAGGAATAAACTTCATTAGAAATTTGAATTTTGAAGTGTATATAATTCAGTTGACCCTTTAACTTGATCCAGATGGCCATATTGATCCAGATGGTAAAAAAATGCGAGTTGATCTTTAGGGCAAATTGAAAGGAATCCATTATATTAGGAAAATGTCATATTAAACAGTTAATTTCTGATTGATTGGATTCGTAAATAAATTAAAATGTTACATTTAGAGTGTAGAGACC
>NC_051847.1:245829480-245840173 GCF_002237135.1 Teleopsis dalmanni
ATATTTCCCACGAATGCCCTTGGCCTTGAATGTTCAAAGTCCATCGGATAACAAATCGTGGGAACTGGGTGCATTTCCTCATTTACCATAAGCTTAGTGTTAAGAATTTTGTATAAAAGCACAACATTTTTAATAAACATTGGATTCAATTTAACAACCTGAATACAACCAAGTGTTTTCTTTTGGTTTAAGTGCCTAAAAGAACCTTGAGCAAAGTCGGTTTATGTGCCGAATTTGAAAATCAATAATAAAAATAAAATAAACAAATAAATATCTATATATATATTTACATATATATCTAGATATCTATAAATTACGTAACTGGTTCATGTGCCGGATTACGTAAGTGAATTACTAAGCTGGTTAAAGTGCCGGATTAGTGAATCCGTATCAGACTAGATACGGAGGATAACATATCGTGAAAAGCTAAGCTGGTTCAAGTGCCGGATTAGCTTAAGTCCGTATCAAACTAGGTACGGATCATAACATTTTTGGTGACCCCGACGTGATTTATCACGCATCAGTGGACATACACGTGATATCACGCATCAGTATTGTCATTTGTGGACATACACGTGATCTATCACGCATCAGTATTGTCATTCACGCAGCAGTATTGTCATTTGTGGACATACACGCATCATTGTTGTCATTCAGTGGACATACACGTGATATCACGCATCAGTATTGTCATTTGTGGACATACACGTGATCTATCACGCATCAGTATTGTCATTCACGCAGCAGTATTGTCATTTGTGGACATACACGCATCATTGTTGTCATTTGGTGACATACACGTATTAACATTTCAACAATCAATTTTCTGGTGACCATGGAGGACCTTATCAACCAACAGGCTGAAACAGGTGCTGAAATCCAGAACATCATAAGAAACTTCAAGAAGGATGGTCAGGCAAGGAAAACCCAGGCGTACTATGAAGAACGACTGAAGCGTTTAAACTCAGCGTGGGAGTCCTTCGATGAAGTCGACAGTAAAATTCAGAGTCTTGATTCAATTCCAGTCGAACACGACTACATAAAAAAGGAATATTATCAAGAGATCCTGAATATTTACAAACAGTACAGCCGACAATTTGAAGCGGCCATTCAACAATTCAACCAAGAAGAGATAGTCGAGCCTGTAACTGTTCCATCAACATCAAGATTTAATGTTGGACACACAGATGATCCAGCGTGCGGCCCTGATCCACAGATTCAAGGGCTCATCAACAAACAACGCGCAATATCATGTTCATTATTGCGGCTCATCAATGGCGTCAAGCGCATATACTAGCAACAGCCTCTGTCATATTACCAAGTAAATATTGACAGAATTAACAAATTATGGCAAGAAATTGAAGCCGTTAATTTTAAAATCTGGGAAATACATTCCAATCCAATAGGAGTTGGATATGATATCCAGAAATATATTGAACTAGAAGAAGAAGTTCAAAATGTGCTGGTGTCACTAACATCAAAGGTGACATCAAATCAACAGCAACCGCCTCTCGTTGCGGAAAAGGTGCAAGTTAGGTTACCTAACATAACAATTCCGAAGTTTGACGGAACATATACCAAGTGGATGGAGTTCGACAACTTGTTCACAGAAATGATCCACAACACTCAGTTGCCAGACGCACAGAAGATGTGGTATTTAAAAAATCATTTAACTGGAGATGCAGCAGGATTAGTAGCAAATCTAGCTCTAACCAATCAAAACTATGCAACAGCATGGCAGATATTGAAGGAACGGTATGACAATAAAAGAATTATCGTTTCGTCCATCATCCAGAAACTCATGAATCAAGCAACTGTGAAGGGTTCAGCAGCGAATGACATTCGGGTCATACATGACTGTACACTGGAAGGGTTATTGGCATTAAACAATTTGGGCATTGACACCAGTTCCTGGGGTCCAATATTGTTATATGTACTAACTCAAAAATTGGATAAACAAACTAGACTGCTATATGAACAGTCTCTAGTGCATCCGCGCGAATTACAATCAATTGATGATTTTCTGCTATTTCTGGAAAAGCGATTTCAATCATTGGAAAGTGTCTATCCAAATCAACCAGCAGTCAAAGTAGTGACAGCAACAGTAACTACAAACAATACGCTATCTTGCAAGATGTGTCACCTCAATGGCCATCAAATTCACCAGTGTGACAAGTTCGTGGCATTATCAGTTCCTGATCGTGTCTCCGCAGCACAACGGTTGAAATTGTGTTTCAATTGTCTTCGCAGCGGACATAGAACAAGTGATTGCAAAAGCAGACATTGCGTCAAATGCAATAAAGCGCACAACACATTACTCCATCTTCAGTACAATGTAAAGGCGCCAACAACTGGCGCACCTGAATTCACCAACATCAACGCAGCTGTATCCAAGAAGACCACTTCCTCCAATCAAGAAGAAGCTGCTGCTGTTTTAACTACAGCACTGTCAACAAAACCATATGTGTTGCTTGGGACCGCCAAGGTCAATATTAATTCAAATACTGGCGAAGCAATTGAATGCAGAGCCATTCTGGATTCTGGTTCTCAAATGAACCTAATGTCAGAAAACCTGGCCAAAAAATTACAACTACAGCTAAATCCAAACCCAATATGGATCACAGGAATTGGCACAGGTAAAAGAAGGGCAAACCATCAGGTCACTGCCAACATCTCGTCACGTACCACTAATTTCAACATAAAATTGAAAGCAGTTGTAATGGAAAAAATTACCTCACCTCTACCAAACAAATCGTTCGACATATCTCAGTGGCCGATCCCCAAAAACATCAAACTCGCCGATTCCGAGTTTAATGTAAACAGTGATGTCGATTTATTAATAGGTGCCGAGCATTTCTATTCGTTAATATCAAGAGGTCAAATTCATATGACCAACAATTTACCAGTATTACAGAATACCGTGCTTGGTTGGGTATGCAGCGGTGCCTTAGGTGGATGTAATCAGGATACAATCACTTGTATAAAGGCCACCGAAAATGAGCAAAAATTAGATAAAGTTGCGAATCATGATGGGCAAGTTACATATGTCGAGAAAAAACGTGAAGCAACATCTATTGGAAATACTCGTCAAATTAAGGAATCGCCAGTAAATCGAAGTGTGAATACCCATCCAAGAATTAAAGGTAAAATTCGAGTGGCAGATGGTAAAACTAAGAATGGTAGTTTGAAGCGGCCAATACATCAATTGGCACCGGTACCAGCAGAATTACATTCGTCTACCACTTCACACCAACTTCAACCTGAAGAAACGCCACTAAAACGGGCAAAACTCTATGTACTAGCGTTACTCATCATGTTCTATCTACCGCTGATATCTGCTAATGGGATCAGCATCACATCGTTCAATAAAAAGCCTGGGATCCATTTTGAACACATGGGTTCAATCATGAGATCACCAGCAGAATGGACAATCATAGCCTACTATGATATAAGTTTTCTACAGTTAGAGGTCGAATTTATCACAAATGCAACTAACTCATTGGCAACCATATGTGACCAAATGAATGGTTATAACAATTGCTGGGTCTTAATTGACCAATTCAAAATGACAAACTTAGAAATGTTGTCAGCTAGTATGATACTACAACCTAAACGAAAGAAGAGAGGTGCCATAGACATCATTGGTAACGTCGCAAATGCGGTGTTTGGTGTTCTGGATTCTGAATATGCTAAACAAATGGCTCAGACTATCCAACACTTAAAAGACAACGACGATCACCTCATTCATCTATTGAAAAATCAAACGTCAATATTAGATTCTACATTAAACATCATGAAGAAAGATCGCCAATTCGCGCAATCAACTTTCGAATTGACAGTCAAACGGATGACTGATTTACAGAATAAAATACAAAAGGATGAAGATGAGATTTCTCATCTTAAACTTTATCAACTGTTCACCGCAATAGCAACACAATTGCTGAGTGTAACTACCAACGTGCAGTTTTACGAGTCTGCAATTTTAGGCGTTTTAACTGATACCAATCATGGTAAAATCAGTCCGCTTCTGTTGACACCAGTGCAGCTTAATAATGAAATAACTACGATTCGAGAGCATCTCAATCCAACCACGCGTCTGCCAGGGAATACGAGCAACATAGCTGAACTCTATTCATTAATGACCGTTACCAGCGGTCTAGTCGACACCAAAGTTCTGTTTCGGATAACACTGCCAATAGTCAGTGATCAAATATTTGATTTGTTCTCTGTAATTCCAATACCGGGGGTTAAAGACAGCATCTATCAGCAAATAACACCATGTACTACTCTAATAGCATTCACCGCTCACAGGAATGAATATTTCACCATGTCAGACTTACAGTTAAGTCAATGCAGAACGTTACAAGACGATCAGTATTTGTGTAGTAATACCCAAGAAGTATACTCTCCAGGTTCCGGCAAATGTGAGTGTGAACTTGATCTATTTAATAACTATACGGCATCCTGTTCCTGGCAACGTTTTAATATGAATGCATTATGGTTCCAACCGATAGCACGAAATCATTGGGTGTTCGCGACGAGAGAACCTGTGAGGCTAAACGTAGTATGTATCAAAGAGCAGTCACAAATAACATTGCAAGATACTGGATTAATGAAATTACCTCCAGGGTGTGTACTTAAACATACCACAACATCACTATATAGTCATTATACGTTGACTACTCGTTTAAAGTACTCTCATACGAGTTTCCATTCAGGTCCAATGAATACAACAACAGATCAACAACAACATCAGTCACCAA
Organism: Teleopsis dalmanni; assembly: GCF_002237135.1. Lineage (NCBI taxonomy): Eukaryota > Metazoa > Arthropoda > Insecta > Diptera > Diopsidae > Teleopsis > Teleopsis dalmanni. Next base: position 245,834,244 of record NC_051847.1, read on the forward strand.
ATTGGCAGAACACCAGCATTCCCATGCATGATGATGACATCAATCAGCTGAAAGCGGCTTTAAAGACATTTCAACAACAAGAAGAACTTCCTGCAAATGAAAGAGCACATCATCAACATCATTTTGTTATCGAGTACTTAGCACTTGGACTAAGTATATTAATACTATGCATTATCATAGTTCGATATACGCATAAACGAAGAAAGCGGAACAACAATCCAGTACCTCAACCCCGAACTCGACAACAACAATCAAAATTCGAAATAGACGTAGAAGCACAGATTTGACCGAAGTCAACAGGAGGGAGAATGTTAAGTTTCATATTAAATCTATTATCATTGTATCAATCATTATAATTGTTTTCTTATTATTGTATTATTATTGTCAATTATTATAATTGTATTTTTATTAGTGCATTAATTATATGTGTACATAAGTACCTAAATTAGTTCTTATGTTGTTTTTGTTGTTGGTGTTTATTTGTGTTATCAAACATTTTTAGCAATGTTGCTGGCTCTCACAACTAAATATTCGCACGCTAGCAGCGTGCCAGACGTAACATGATCATCTTCACACGCCACTGTGCAAGGTTGATAAGCATTATGTTCATTTTCTTTTATCGTGTGTTCGTTGTGAGTTGCAGCAATAGGCAAGTCGCTGCGACAATTCTGTTGTTCCCACAGGTGCAATATGAGTTGGCGCATGGCTTCAGTGATAACACATTTAAGTCACCAAATTTGTGAAGCAGGTTGATATATGGCAAAATACATATATCAGCTTGCTGGTTGCATTAAATAGTATAAGCATAGGTAATGCACATATTTCCCACGAATGCCCTTGGCCTTGAATGTTCAAAGTCCATCGGATAACAAATCGTGGGAACTGGGTGCATTTCCTCCTTTACCATAAGCTTAGTGTTAAGAATTTTGTATAAAAGCACAACATTTTTAATAAACATTTGATTCAATTTAACAACCTGAATACAACCAAGTGTTTTCTTTTGGTTTAAGTGCCTAAAAGAACCTTGAGCAAAGTCGGTTTATGTGCCGAATTTGAAAATCAATAATAAAATAAAATAAACAAATAAATATCTATATATATATTTACATATATATCTAGATATCTATAAATTACGTAACTGGTTTATGTGCCGGATTACGTAAGTGAATTACTAAGCTGGTTAAAGTGCCGGATTAGTGAATCCGTATCAGACTAGATACGGAGGATAACATATCGTGAAAAGCTAAGTTGGTTCAAGTGCCGGATTAGCTTCAGTCCGTATCAAACTAGGTACGGATCATAACATACTGTATCTGTGTAAGCAAAAAAATGCACAAGCGTAACAACTGCAATGATGCCTTATGTCGGAAAGCGATCGGTTGAATAAGGACAGTGCATAAGTGCACATTTTCTGGATGCATACAGTTGCCTTTAGCTATATAGTAAGACCTAAATAGGAAATTAAATTATTGAAAGTAGTTTGAAATTTTATACAATGCTTTTGTAGGTGTAGTTGAGTAATGAATATTTAGAATGAATTTTTGAAAGGATTTTTAATATTCGAAATACAGTTGATTTAGGTTAAATTGATTTCTTACAATGACTAGTTTGAAAATTGTATGTATTTGTATATAATAAGTAAAAGCATTACATTGATGATAAAATACTATTTAATATATCAGAGTATCTTTTAGAGGTTATATAAATTAATTTTTTTTATATAATTTTGTCTTTTTATAAAGAGATGATGAGCAAGTATTTATTTTAAATATTGTTAATATGTCAGTCAGTGTGTAAGATTGAAACAAATTTCATATAATCTATATAATACTATGTTCACACACACCTTAATTTCGCAAAAATCTTAATTTCAACTTCGTTTCAGCTAAATTAAGTATTTTCTCCATACAAAATTCAGTTTTAAGGTTAGAACGAAATTAAGGAAAATGGCCTTAATTTTGTTAAAACGTTGGCTGAATTCAGGGGACATTTCAAATGCAACTATGCGTAAGATAAATTTTAAGCAAATGATAAAGTTGAGATAACGAAAAAGTGACATTTTTCTTAAATAAATGTCAGTGACAGTTGACTTCAATAAAACTGGGAAAATATTTTGAAATTAGTGCAAATTTTTAAATTGGAATATTGAGAAAAAACTATAACTGTTTTTTCTTTAAAATGTAGTTAAAAATAATAATTCACATACCTGAAATCCACTAAAGTTAATAAAACTACTGTCAAACTAATGTCATCTTTTATAGTCATAATAATCCACTTTTAAAATTTCCCAGATACAAATGGTGTTTGGAGCATGTAATTTTTAACATTCGATTTGTAAACAAAAAACATATGATTTCCTTAATTTGTGGCAGTATGAACACTTTCGAAATTAACTTAATTTCATTTTTAGGAAATTAAGGAAATTTGGCTGTTTGAACATAGTATTAAACTCTATTGTTTTTTTTGTTTTTGTTTATATTTTATATTCTTATATATATTTTTTATTATATTTTGTTGTTTTTGTTTCATTTCAATAAAACATTGAAATCGTTTTCTTGTAATGTATATAAAATTGTTTTATGCAAATTTTTCGATTATATCATTGGAAAATATTGACAAAAATTGTCATGTTAATTTAAGGTTTATTGTATTCGATTTTGTTGTTTATTTTTATTTTATTGTTTCATATTATTTTTTGCTGTTTCAATATAAAAGTTTTCATTATATGTAGTCAGTTAAAAACTTTGCCTATACAAACTTTTCAATTTGTAAACTTTTGTGCTTTCCTTTCCATTCCCAAACGACATTTTGTCCTTCCTCCTACCAATCAAGCGTGAAAAGTATAAATATTAATATAAATAAGGAAAAAGACAGAGAAACAAAAAATTTGAAAAGTGGAAAGTTGTATGAAAATATTATATGTATGTCTAAAATCTTGAGTTGAGTTAAGTAGTAAAATACAGCTTAGAAATTAAATTGAAATTCATTGATCCTTGCCACGGCACAACAGTGTATAAATCCTTTGTTATGCATAAATATTACTTCGATTCTTTTCTACTTTGGTATATTCCTCAACTTTTAATTCCATGTGAAATGTTTATCGGTTTGTTGGCTTCAAATGATGTTCTATAATAAATATGAAATTTTATGTGCAACTCAGCATGTATGCCATACAAAATGACACACAAAACACAAACCAACCAAACATTGACATAAAAAAGTCCGAGAAAAAACCCAAATATCAACACACTTTTCACAGTAGATCCCTTTTTATATCTTTTTTAGTACATCCTTTGTGCATTGTGCCCTTTTCTTACTGGAGAAGATGTAATCAACTGCCAATGGTAAACCCAACTCACAACATATCAAACCTGAACCTGAGACCACAACGAAATGGGAATAAAAGAAAAAGAAAAAGGAAGCCAAAAAAGGTGCTGCAAGTATGTTTGTTGAGCACAGTTTGTTAAAGTTTTTTAAAGTTCTTACGGTAGGATTTGCTGAGGTTATTGAAAGGATATAAAGTTGTTTTAGTGCATGTAACAGTAAATGGTAAACTGTATTATGACAATGAACCAGTTAGGCTCTAAGCGTAACTAGCATCAGTTGAACGGTGAAAATATAGTGATTTGCACAATTTGCTTTATGGAGCGTGTAATTGCGCCGTTCTAATATATTTTTTCTTATTGAACAATCTTTTATACTATAAACATATGTAATATATGATAGGATTTTAATGAGCTTACTTTATTTATTGTGCCAAGAATTTATTTAGTAAATATTAACAAAAAAATGAATAAAATTCCAGATTTATAAAAATGAGTTGTAAAATTTTGTTAAAAATATGAAGAAGTGGAAATAGCTTTATAAGCTTCACTTTTAGTTTTATGAATAATGATTCAAAGAATCAAATCATTTCGCTTAATTATTGATTGATCATGTTTTTAATGTTTCTGAAAACCTCTTCCCGATTTTCGGACTTACAAAGACTTCAGGTTAGTATTTTGTGAAATTTATCAACGTTTAATTTTTTTTTTGGATAACACCAGTTAACTTCCTCCTCTGTGCAAAAACTAAAAATAGTTTTTGCAAGCCATAGTGCCTCTAGTATTTAACTCACAAAAAACAGTAACAATGATAACATCAACAGAACATGTTACGTACTGCATTAAACTTTTCTACGAAAAAATGTATATTAACTTCAGAATGACAGCCATTTAAACACTCAAAGGGGCCAAAAAGACGTAAAAATTTAAAAGTTTGCAAGGTATTGCATTTTGTTTTGTTATGGATTACTCGAGCTTATAGAGCTTATAGATGCTGTTGCATATAAGAAAAATAAAATTCAAGCCGAATAAACACATTCAATTTCTGATTTTTTTGGTTGACCACAGAAACAAACGACCATCCTTGCTATGTCCATATTTTCGCATAACCTAATCATTTTCATCATATGTCATTTAAAAAGCTTCATGTTAGTACTACATTTGATAAAATTTATTAATGTTATTAATGTAAGTAAATATTGTAATATGTAGTTAAACTTATATATATGTATATATAATTTTGATTATACAGTTAAAGGTTTTTATCCAGTACTGCTGTTTGAACTGTGTTACTTAATTCGAATTTGTTATATTTTTCATTATGTTGTCTTCAAAAGATTTCCTTTAATTTTATTTTTGAAAATTTTATGCAAAAATTTTATTAACAATTTTCTTTTAATTTTGAAGGAATTGTATATAAAGCTTTTATTTTAAATTATAACTTTCATTAGGCTATTCTGGTCTTATGACTGGAATGCAAATAAAAAATTAATTTATTTCATTTGTAGTCTAATAAAAATTATAATTTAAAAAAAAACTTACTGGTCAAAAAACATCATTATTAATAAAATTATTATATTGTAATTTCTGCATAATTTTTTTTTTTAGTTAAAGAATTTAATATTATTATATACTTCTAAATTAATTTCAAAAAAAAAATATTTTATAACGTAAATGTACTTATATTTTAAAATACATCCTCCAAATAGCAACATTCTATATTTCTCAAATATTTATATTAATAATTCTGTAAACTTAAAAGTAAATACCATCGATTGAGTTCATACTGATTTTCATACTACATATCTCCCCGAAATATTCAACAACTGTAATTCCCAATTGTTTATTATTGTTACCGCTTTTAGCTATTTGATTTGTGCTTTTCGTTGTTGTTTTAAGTGCTATTGTTGCCGCTGCTATACAACATCAATCCAGTGGATCATAAGCAGACGTATATTAAATTCAGTTGCTAAAGCAATATTTATGCTAGTCGAGACTAGCATATGAATTAGCTATGAATCCGCAACGTTTCTGTCTATATATGTATTTATATACATGTTTATATCTAAACATATAAAAGCAATATTATACCTAATCACAGCGTGAAAAGAAAACAAAAATTCCGGGAAATCAAGCAGAAAAATATAAATTGCAAATTTTTTTCTACACGAATGCACACTTTTTGACGCGAAAAATTAGCGAATTTATTCCTACAGGAAATCCTGTCAAATAATTTTATCTCAAACTGTTATCGAGCGCATAGCACAAGCACTAAGTAGCAGCATTGCCACAGTATCTTTGAAGTCACTTAACGCATACCTAATTAAGTTTACAAGTATATGACTTCGTTTGTGTTTCTCAAAGGAAATCCTAATAAATACAAATAAAATGAAATACCAAACGCACAAATACCAAACGATTTTGTTAAATTTTTACGCTGTAATTTGAATTTTATTGCAAGCCTGTGATTTTAATGCTGAAACGTGTATTGCTTAACTTAATTATAAAACATTAATAAAAGGAATAATTTTTACAGTCGAAAATAATGTTAATTTCGGATTAATTAAACTTAATTAAGTTGCTGCAAGAATCGTTAAAATTTTACAA
>NC_051847.1:245840273-245869899 GCF_002237135.1 Teleopsis dalmanni
AATTTAATTATATGTGATGTATATTTAAATTTATTAACGAGTATTTATATATCTGCCTAAATAAAAACTAGCACAGTAAATAATTGAAAAAAATTATGTGGCAGCATGAAGAGCGTGAAAGTGGAATAAGTGTGGTGTAATCGCACTTATATAATGCGTGTGGCAAAAATGTTATAAAAAATAGAGTTCATAAAGCAATTTCTCTTAGTTTCGATCGAAGTGGGCAGAGTTTCCAAAATTAAACAGCTACTCTCTGTTTACTGTTAAGGAATCTTTAGTTCAATATAATACATAGTGAAATATAATCGTTGCGCGTTTCAGATAAAAAAAAAATTATAATTTATAAAAATAATAAACAATAATTTTAAAATTAAAAATTTTAATTTTTATAAATTTATAGTTATTTTAAATTTAATAATTTTTTAAAAAAAAATCTTGTGTTATTGGCACCGTAAGTACTTAATTTTACTTATATAAATTTGTTGTTCCGTATCATCACATCGCAAAATGTTGTGCAATATGACACAAACAAGGAACTAATTTGAACAAAAATTATGATTCGTATCATTCTGAATACGGATTCTTAACTCCTTAAGACTACCGAAGCGTACCTTCAGAAGTCCAAAACAATGTTCAATCCTTACAATCTTTGCATAAATAATTGCGTTACATACACAATTAAATTCAGATCAATATTTTGCGTAATTATACGTTATTGTTAATTACACCTATTTAATTTAATAATACATAATTTAATTATATGTGATGTATATTTAAATTTATTAACGAGTATTTATATATCTGCCTAAATAAAAACTAGCACAGTAAATAATTGAAAAAAAATTATGTGGCAGCACGAAGAGCGTGAAAGTGGAATAAGTGTGGTGTAATCGCACTTATATAATGCGTGTGGCAAAAATGTTATAAAAAATGGAGTTCATAAAGCAATTTCTCTTAGTTTCGATCGAAGTGGGCAGAGTTTCCAAAATTAAACAGCTACTCTCTGTTTACTGTTAAGGAAGCTTTAGTTCAATATAATTCATAGTGAAATATAATCGTTGCGCGCAAAAAAATTATCATAATTATCATAATAATAATAATATAAATTTAATAATTTTTTTAAAAAAATATCAAATTTTGTGTTATTGGCACCGTAAGTACTTAATTTTACTTATATAAATTTGTTGTTCCGTATCATCACATCGCAAAATGTTGTGCAATATGACACAAACAAGGAACTAATTTGAACAAAAATTATGATTCGTATCATTCTGAATACGGATTCTTAACTCCTTAAGACTACCGAAGCGTACCTTCAGAAGTCCAAAACAATGTTCAATCTTTACAATCTTTGCATAAATAATTGCGTTACATACACAATTAAATTCAGAACAATATTTTGTGTAATTATACGTTATTGTTAATTACACCTATTTAATTTAATAATACATAATTTAATTATATGTGATGTATATTTAAATTTATTAACGAGTATTTATATATCTGCCTAAATAAAAACTTGCACAGTAAATAACTGAAAAAAAATTATATGGCAGCATGAAGAGCGTGAAAGTGGAATAAGTGTGGTGTAATCGCACTTATATAATGCGTGTGGCAAAAATGTTATAAAAAATGGAGTTCATAAAGCAATTTCTCTTAGTTTCGATCGAAGTGGGCAGAGTTTCCAAAATTAAACAGCTACTCTCTGTTTACTGTTAAGGAAGCTTTAGTTCAATATAATACATAGTGAAATATAATCGTTGCGCGTTTCAGATAAAAAAAAATTATAATTTATAAAAATAATAAACAATAATTTTAAAATTAAAAATTTTAATTTTTATAAATTTATAGTTATTTTAAATTTAATAATTTTTTAAAAAAAAATCATGTGTTATTGGCACCGTAAGTACTTAATTTTACTTATATAAATTTGTTGTTCCGTATCATCACATCGCAAAATGTTGTGCAATATGACACAAACAAGGAACTAATTTGAACAAAAATTATGATTCGTATCATTCTGAATACGGATTCTTAACTCCTTAAGACTACCGAAGCGTACCTTCAGAAGTCCAAAACAATGTTCAATCTTTACAATCTTTGTATAAATAATTGCGTTACATACACAATTAAATTCAGAACAATATTTTGCGTAATTATACGTTATTGTTAATTACACCTATTTAATTTAATAATACACAATTTAATTATATGTGATGTATATTTAAATTTATTAACGAGTATTTATATATCTGCCTAAATAAAAACTAGCACAGTAAATAATTGAACAAAAATTATGTGGCAGCATGAAGAGCGTGAAAGTGGAATAAGTGTGGTGTAATCGCACTTATATAATGCGTTTGGCAAAAATGTTATAAAAAATGGAGTTCATAAAGCAATTTCTCTTAGTTTCGATCGAAGTGGGCAGAGTTTCCAAAATTAAACAGCTACTCTCTGTTTACTGTTAAGGAAGCTTTAGTTCAATATAATACATAGTGAAATATAATCGTTGCGCGCAAAAAAATTATCATAATTATCATAATAATAATAATATAAATTTAATAATTTTTTTAAAAAAATATCAAATTTTGTGTTATTGGCACCGTAAGTACTTAATTTTACTTATATAAATTTGTTGTTCCGTATCATCACATCGCAAAATGTTGTGCAATATGACACAAACAAGGAACTAATTTGAACAAAAATTATGATTCGTATCATTCTGAATACGGATTCTTAACTCCTTAAGACTACCGAAGCGTACCTTCAGAAGTCCAAAACAATGTTCAATCCTTACAATCTTTGCATAAATAATTGAAAAAAAATTATGTGGCAGCATGAAGAGCGTGAAAGTGGAATAAGTGTGGTGTAATCGCGCTTATATAATGCGTGTGGCAAAAATGTTATAAAAAATGGAGTTCATAAAGCAATTTCTCTTAGTTTCGATCGAAGTGGGCAGAGTTTCCAAAATTAAACAGCTACTCTCTGTTTACTGTTAAGGAAGCTTTAGTTCAATATAATACATAGTGAAATATAATCGTTGCGCGTTTCAGATAAAAAAAAATTATAATTTATAAAAATAATAAACAATAATTTTAAAATTAAAAATTTTAATTTTTATAAATTTATAGTTATTTTAAATTTAATAATTTTTTAAAAAAAAATCATGTGTTATTGGCACCGTAAGTACTTAATTTTACTTATATAAATTTGTTGTTCCGTATCATCACATCGCAAAATGTTGTGCAATATGACACAAACAAGGAACTAATTTGAACAAAAATTATGATTCGTATCATTCTGAATACGGATTCTTAACTCCTTAAGACTACCGAAGCGTACCTTCAGAAGTCCAAAACAATGTTCAATCTTTACAATCTTTGCATAAATAATTGCGTTACATACACAATTAAATTCAGAACAATATTTTGCGTAATTATACGTTATTGTTAATTACACCTATTTAATTTAATAATACATAATTTAATTATATGTGATGTATATTTAAATTTATTAACGAGTATTTATATATCTGCCTAAATAAAAACTTGCACAGTAAATAACTGAAAAAAAATTATGTGGCAGCATGAAGAGCGTGAAAGTGGAATAAGTGTGGTGTAATCGCACTTATATAATGCGTGTGGCAAAAATGTTATAAAAAATGGAGTTCATAAAGCAATTTCTCTTAGTTTCGATCGAAGTGGGCAGAGTTTCCAAAATTAAACAGCTACTCTCTGTTTACTGTTAAGGAAGCTTTAGTTCAATATAATACATAGTGAAATATAATCGTTGCGCGTTTCAGATAAAAAAAAATTATAATTTATAAAAATAATAAACAATAATTTTAAAATTAAAAATTTTAATTTTTATAAATTTATAGTTATTTTAAATTTAATAATTTTTTAAAAAAAAATCTTGTGTTATTGGCACCGTAAGTACTTAATTTTACTTATATAAATTTGTTGTTCCGTATCATCACATCGCAAAATGTTGTGCAATATGACACAAACAAGGAACTAATTTGAACAAAAATTATGATTCGTATCATTCTGAATACGGATTCTTAACTCCTTAAGACTACCGAAGCGTACCTTCAGAAGTCCAAAACAATGTTCAATCCTTACAATCTTTGCATAAATAATTGCGTTACATACACAATTAAATTCAGAACAATATTTTGCGTAATTATACGTTATTGTTAATTACACCTATTTAATTTAATAATACACAATTTAATTATATGTGATGTATATTTAAATTTATTAACGAGTATTTATATATCTGCCTAAATAAAAACTAGCACAGTAAATAATTGAAAAAAAATTATGTGGCAGCACGAAGAGCGTGAAAGTGGAATAAGTGTGGTGTAATCGCACTTATATAATGCGTTTGGCAAAAATGTTATAAAAAATGGAGTTCATAAAGCAATTTCTCTTAGTTTCGATCGAAGTGGGCAGAGTTTCCAAAATTAAACAGCTACTCTCTGTTTACTGTTAAGGAAGCTTTAGTTCAATATAATACATAGTGAAATATAATCGTTGCGCGCAAAAAAATTATCATAATTATCATAATAATAATAATATAAATTTAATAATTTTTTTAAAAAAATATCAAATTTTGTGTTATTGGCACCGTAAGTACTTAATTTTACTTATATAAATTTGTTGTTCCGTATCATCACATCGCAAAATGTTGTGCAATATGACACAAACAAGGAACTAATTTGAACAAAAATTATGATTCGTATCATTCTGAATACGGATTCTTAACTCCTTAAGACTACCGAAGCGTACCTTCAGAAGTCCAAAACAATGTTCAATCTTTACAATCTTTGTATAAATAATTGCGTTACATACACAATTAAATTCAGAACAATATTTTGCGTAATTATACGTTATTGTTAATTACACCTATTTAATTTAATAATACATAATTTAATTATATGTGATGTATATTTAAATTTATTAACGAGTATTTATATATCTGCCTAAATAAAAACTAGCACAGTAAATAATTGAACAAAAATTATGTGGCAGCATGAAGAGCGTAAAAGTGGAATAAGTGTGGTGTAATCGCACTTATATAATGCGTGTGGGAAAAATGTTATAAAAAATGGAGTTCATAAAGCAATTTCTCTTAGTTTCGATCGAAGTGGGCAGAGTTTCCAAAATTAAACAGCTACTCTCTGTTTACTGTTAAGGAAGCTTTAGTTCAATATAATTCATAGTGAAATATAATCGTTGCGCGTTTCAGTTTAAATTAAAAATTATAATTTATAAACAAGAATAAACAATAATTTAAAATCTAAAAATTTATTTTATAAATTAGTTATTTTCTATATAAAATTTAATAATTTTTCTCAAAAATTTATGTGTTATTGGCACCGTAAGTTTTAAACCGTAAGTACTTAATTTTACTTATATAAATTTGTTGTTCCGTATCATCACATCGCAAAATGTTGTGCAATATGACACAAACAAGGAACTAATTTGAACAAAAATTATGATTCGTATCATTCTGAATACGGATTCTTAACTCCTTAAGACTACCGAAGCGTACCTTCAGAAGTCCAAAACAATGTTCAATCTTTACAATCTTTGCATAAATAATTGCGTTACATACACAATTAAATTCAGAACAATATTTTGTGTAATTATACGTTATTGTTAATTACACCTATTTAATTTAATAATACATAATTTAATTATATGTGATGTATATTTAAATTTATTAACGAGTATTTATATATCTGCCTAAATAAAAACTTGCACAGTAAATAACTGAAAAAAAATTATATGGCAGCATGAAGAGCGTGAAAGTGGAATAAGTGTGGTGTAATCGCACTTATATAATGCGTGTGGCAAAAATGTTATAAAAAATGGAGTTCATAAAGCAATTTCTCTTAGTTTCGATCGAAGTGGGCAGAGTTTCCAAAATTAAACAGCTACTCTCTGTTTACTGTTAAGGAAGCTTTAGTTCAATATAATACATAGTGAAATATAATCGTTGCGCGTTTCAGATAAAAAAAAATTATAATTTATAAAAATAATAAACAATAATTTTAAAATTAAAAATTTTAATTTTTATAAATTTATAGTTATTTTAAATTTAATAATTTTTTAAAAAAAAATCATGTGTTATTGGCACCGTAAGTACTTAATTTTACTTATATAAATTTGTTGTTCCGTATCATCACATCGCAAAATGTTGTGCAATATGACACAAACAAGGAACTAATTTGAACAAAAATTATGATTCGTATCATTCTGAATACGGATTCTTAACTCCTTAAGACTACCGAAGCGTACCTTCAGAAGTCCAAAACAATGTTCAATCTTTACAATCTTTGCATAAATAATTGCGTTACATACACAATTAAATTCAGAACAATATTTTGCGTAATTATACGTTATTGTTAATTACACCTATTTAATTTAATAATACACAATTTAATTATATGTGATGTATATTTAAATTTATTAACGAGTATTTATATATCTGCCTAAATAAAAACTAGCACAGTAAATAACTGAAAAAAAATTATATGGCAGCATGAAGAGCGTGAAAGTGGAATAAGTGTGGTGTAATCGCACTTATATAATGCGTGTGGCAAAAATGTTATAAAAAATGGAGTTCATAAAGCAATTTCTCTTAGTTTCGATCGAAGTGGGCAGAGTTTCCAAAATTAAACAGCTACTCTCTGTTTACTGTTAAGGAAGCTTTAGTTCAATATAATACATAGTGAAATATAATCGTTGCGCGCAAAAAAATTATCATAATTATCATAATAATAATAATATAAATTTAATAATTTTTTTAAAAAAATATCAAATTTTGTGTTATTGGCACCGTAAGTACTTAATTTTACTTATATAAATTTGTTGTTCCGTATCATCACATCGCAAAATGTTGTGCAATATGACACAAACAAGGAACTAATTTGAACAAAAATTATGATTCGTATCATTCTGAATACGGATTCTTAACTCCTTAAGACTACCGAAGCGTACCTTCAGAAGTCCAAAACAATGTTCAATCCTTACAATCTTTGCATAAATAATTGAAAAAAAATTATGTGGCAGCATGAAGAGCGTGAAAGTGGAATAAGTGTGGTGTAATCGCGCTTATATAATGCGTGTGGCAAAAATGTTATAAAAAATGGAGTTCATAAAGCAATTTCTCTTAGTTTCGATCGAAGTGGGCAGAGTTTCCAAAATTAAACAGCTACTCTCTGTTTACTGTTAAGGAAGCTTTAGTTCAATATAATACATAGTGAAATATAATCGTTGCGCGTTTCAGATAAAAAAAAATTATAATTTATAAAAATAATAAACAATAATTTTAAAATTAAAAATTTTAATTTTTATAAATTTATAGTTATTTTAAATTTAATAATTTTTTAAAAAAAAATCATGTGTTATTGGCACCGTAAGTACTTAATTTTACTTATATAAATTTGTTGTTCCGTATCATCACATCGCAAAATGTTGTGCAATATGACACAAACAAGGAACTAATTTGAACAAAAATTATGATTCGTATCATTCTGAATACGGATTCTTAACTCCTTAAGACTACCGAAGCGTACCTTCAGAAGTCCAAAACAATGTTCAATCTTTACAATCTTTGCATAAATAATTGCGTTACATACACAATTAAATTCAGAACAATATTTTGCGTAATTATACGTTATTGTTAATTACACCTATTTAATTAATTAATACACCAATTTAATATATGTGATGTATATTTAATTTATTAACGAGTTATTTATAATATCTGCCTAAAATAAAAACTAGCACAGTAAATAATTGAACAAAAATTATGTGGAAAAGCATAAGAGCCGTGAAAGTGATAAGTGTGGTGTAATCGCACTTTATTTAATGGGCTGGCAAAAATGTTATAAAAAATGAGGTTCATAAGCAATTTCTCTTAGTTTCGATCGAATGGCAGGTTCCAAATTACAGCTTACTTCTCTGTTTACTGTTTTAAGGAAGCTTTAGTTCAATTATACATAGTGAAATAATCGTTGCGCGCAAAAAAATTATCATAATTATCATATAATAATAATATTAAATTATAATTTTTTAAAAAAATATCAATTTTGTGGTTTTGCACCTGTAGTACTTAATTTTACTATATAAATTTTGTTGTTCCGTATCATCACATCGCAAAATGTTTGTGCAACTATGACACAAAACAAGGAACTAATTGAACAAAAATTTGATTCGTATCATTCTGAATACGGATTCTTAACTCCTTAAAACTACCGAAGCGTACCTTCAGAAGTCCAAAACAATGTTCAATCTTTACAATCTTTGCATAAATAATTGCGTTACATACACAATTAAATTCAGAACAATATTTTGCGTAATTATACGTTATTGTTAATTACACCTATTTAATTTAATAATACATAATTTAATTATATGTGATGTATATTTAAATTTATTAACGAGTATTTATATATCTGCCTAAATAAAAACTTGCACAGTAAATAACTGAAAAAAAATTATGTGGCAGCATGAAGAGCGTGAAAGTGGAATAAGTGTGGTGTAATCGCACTTATATAATGCGTGTGGCAAAAATGTTATAAAAAATGGAGTTCATAAAGCAATTTCTCTTAGTTTCGATCGAAGTGGGCAGAGTTTCCAAAATTAAACAGCTACTCTCTGTTTACTGTTAAGGAAGCTTTAGTTCAATATAATACATAGTGAAATATAATCGTTGCGCGATTCAGTTAAAAAAAAAATTATAATTTATAAAAAGTATTTTGAGTATTTTTATAGTTTGAGTATTTTTATAGTTTAGCAAAGAGAAAGTCCTCTTTCATCAACCATCTCCATAAACTGAGACAATAGCTAGGCCAGGTTCAACTCTGTTATCGACAAATTGCATGCGGGTTCTATAGATTCATCTCTGACTTAAGTTATGGCAATGATATACTATACGAGAACTCGGACAAAGCAAACATATTTGGCGAGGTTTTTGCGAAAAACTATCGAATCACGCTTGACATCGGCGATCAACTCTTCAGTCTGTCAAATGATAACAGTCTCCTAATCTACGAACCAGTAATTGTCCCGATTGATGGGATTTAAATATGGGAAACCGCTTACAAAAGTATTAAGTTGAATTAAAATAAAAAAATACTATTTATGTACTGAAATTGTATCAAATGTATTAAAAATATCATTAACATGTTACATTAAATGATTATTTAAGATGCCTTCACCTTCCAAAATTAAATTGTTAAAAGTATTAGGAATGGAAACTAAAAACAAAAACCCAAAAAAATAATTAATCTATTGGCTTCATAACACCTTCAGATACATTTTCAAAACATTTCATAAGTAATATTATATTTAGATGGTAGAAATGTAATGACTGTAATACTAAGTATAAAAACTAAGCCTGTTTAAATTTTGGCACAGCTACGGTATCTCGGACATGCCCATTTTATAGGCATTAATTCTAATTAAAAAAGAGTTTTGCACTACATATCAATATTAGTTCAGTCTTCGGAATATCAGTCTTTAAAGTTCGAACTTTTTATATGAAAACTACAAAAAACAAGTAGTGATTAATAGAACACTATTATTTAAGCCTCGATATTCTATTCGCAAAAAGGAAGTACATTGGCATGTTTAAGATAGAAGATATACCTGCTCAAAAGAGCCAACCTCACTTTACTGAAATCCGTTGACAAATATGCGTGGATGGAAAATAATCACGTGATACATTTATATATGATGAAAAAAGCAAATGACTAGACTATACATAACTAACTAGAAAACTGTAATTAACATTTATTAATTCAAAAATCCTCAACTTCTAATATTTTGTGATAATCTTAATTAAAAGTCAATATTCAAACTAAAACCTTTATTTAACAATTTTGTGATATAGATGGACTATATGACATCATAAAGTTGTTATCTTGAAGTATTATATTTATTGGTTGTTAAATGTTTATTTCATATTTATTTATTGTATATGTATGTATGTAAAAAACATTTCATACGACGAAACATTGTATTTTGTCTACTACCGGTTTCAGATTTATTAGATGAAAAATATCATGATTCTAGATTAAGTCTAAAATGATCAATTCAACTACAACAGATGCTCGCAATTCTTAAGTAATTTAAAAATAGATTAATTAAATTTTTCGAATTTTAATATCTAGATATTAAATTTCTACTAAATTTCTAGATATCATATTCACACGCATTCATACAGATTTTACAGAGCTATGAATATGTGACGTATTCGGTTTCTGAAATAACACGGTCTCTTTCTGTACGTATATAGAGAATATATGTATATATAATACATAATGTATAATATATATATATATATTCTCTATATATGTATATATATTCTCTGTATATGCATATAGAGAAATGAATTTATAATACAAAAACTTTTCTTAAAACTGAAAATAAATTTCAGATTTTAGAATTTTATTTAGAAACCAAATTTAGTTCCAATTATCTTCAAAATCAGGATTCCGAACATTAAGAAGTACGAGCGAATACTGTATTTGATTTTGATTTGCACTAAATAAATATTTAGCATGGAACACATTGCATTGTAATTTATTATTTTCCCAAGGTATTTTCACTAACACTTAATTTTTTTAAGATCCCTTATACGAGTACCTATGTCTCTTATAAAAATTTCATCATTCCATTTCAACAAGTTAAGACGATTTTACAGTAAATCTGATTTCATTAAATATTTTGAATATTTTAAGCTGACGTTCATGATAAAATTTAATTTTAAATGTTTCAAAAGTGTTATGCGATATACATAATCCATACTCAAACACTCATTTAATTATTTAATGATCCTTTGCATATCACATGCAATATTTACTTTATACAAGGGCAAGTGTCATTTACAATATACAGTAATAAAAAATTACTTAAGAATTTTGCTTTTCTACAATCTAATGTAGAATTAAGTAAAATTAAAAATAAAAGTTTTAATTTTTAATACAATATACAAAATATATTTAATAACTCGGTTTAGCTGCTTATCTGGCCGATCCTTCCATCGATGATTGCTTCTTCATATATGAAAGAATTCGGTTCATCATCTGCTCTCGATTCGATTCAAACAGCGACAAAAGGTTGTGACTTGCTTTACTATCATTCTGGATTCTGCATTCTGCTACTTCCTCATTTAGAATCTGCTGCTAATGAGTTCATACCAATATTTAGATAACATATTTTAAAAAAGGCAAAAAAATTATTTGAACTCTTCCTCGCTCTCAACATTAAAAGATTCAAGTTTCGAATTGAGTAATCAGTAGACAGTAATCAGTAATCATTCAGATTATATTCGATTTATTTATATTCAGTGATGCTTTACTGCAATTGAAAAGTGCAGAAGATATTTTCTTAGTTTTCATCTTTAACATATCAATCCCAATCGTTGATGAATTTATTTATTGCCAACATAACAGGATTTAAATTTTTGATGTCGACCCAAATCGTTGATGGGTTTATTTAATGGGAAGAGGTCAGGATTTAAATTTTTAATATGAAAACAGCAATCGTTCCAAGTATGTATGTAAGTATTACATATATTTTCTACTGTCCAAATGCTATCTTCAATGGCAATTCATTTATTATATGTACATCTGCAGTATCGGAAAACTTCTCCACTTGTCACACTTCTTCCATCTTTAAGTCGCATCCTTAAGTCACATCCTCTAGTTGATATGTCAATTAGTTTGAATTCTTCTCAAAAGCAGTGATAATCTCAGTACTGTTCCATTGAGTAACCATTGATATGTACATAGTATATACATGAGGTCATTTCATCTCCAGTCCTCAGCATTCTTATCAAGTATTTACACATACTTCAATTTATTTTTTTTATTTAATTTCATTTTCAAGTTGTTTTTAAATTTTTCCTTTTTAATATGTTTTTCTCTTTCTTCTGTGATATTTGGTTTTTAATTTCATAATTTTATCGTCTGTTTTTTATTTTGCGAATATTGTTTTCTTAAATAATGTTTTATTAAATTTAGTTGTTAAAAAAATATTTTTTTCTTTTTTTAAATATAATTTTTTGTTTTTGTTTTTTTAAATATTGTTTTTATATATTTTCCTTTTTAAATTTTTTTTTTCAAATATTTTTTTTTAAATGTTTTTTCATATTTTTTTTTATATATTTTTTATATTTTTTTAAATATTTTATTGTTTTATTTTTTTTAAAGATTTTCTTAAATAATTTTTTAAAGGATATTTTTTTGCATGCTTTTTTAATACATTTTTTATTACATTTTTTCGAAACATTGTATTTTTATAAAATTTTTGAGAAATATTTAACATTACTTTTTTCATTCATATAATTATTACAATAATTTACAAATTAATAAAATTAAGATTGTATATTTTAAGATGTTTTAAAATATTCATATTATTTCAATAAATCTTTTTTTCTTATTACATTCTTTACATACATTTAAATATAGTTTTGTGAAATTATTTATAAATGAGTTCCAGTAAATTCAACTTATTTAATGAAATCGTGTCTCTGAGGTATTATGAAATTATTAATGAGGCAAAAATAGAAATTATTAAGTATATTTATCTGAGAGATGGAAAATGATTATTTTTGCTTTTTTTGTAAAAATCATAAAAAGGAATAATCAAAAAAAAATATTTTACGCCGCAAGTATATATGATTTAAATCTTCTTTTTTGCGTTACCAATACTAAATATTTATTGAAGATATTTTCATCAATGGTAGATGGATTCTTTTTTGTTACCAATAATAATTCTATTTGATTTTTTTCTTATTTCGATTCGTTTTTTAAAAGATAATAAAGAATATAATTTTATCAAATAACCAAAGTAATTATTATATATTTCAAAATCAAAAACACACGGTGGCATCTTAGCTTTAATCTGTGGAAACCATTACTGAGTGGTAGTGAATGAGCAGATTCTACTATCTGCTATTGTATATTCTACATATTCTATTTTTTTTATATAGATCTAAATAAAAATTTGTAATATCCTAATCAAAAAGTATGCCAAAACGAACCGAACAAAGAAACTATTAAAACTAATACGTCTTTCAATATCACAAGTCCAGCAGACATGCCATCAGAAAATATTCGTAATACAGGTAAAATTTATATTAAATTTTTAATAAATAATTATATATAATAAGTATTATTTATTCAACGGAAATAGATGATAGTGTTCAGACCATCGAGAAATCTCCAATCAGTTTGTTAGAAACTGATGAAGTAAGTAATATTGTAAACATTGTAGCTATAAAATCATTAAAAAATAACAAAGCTGCAGGCTGCGACTCTATTCCAGCCAAAGTTTTAAAAGCAGATCCATAATTGTTTGCCAACACATTATACCAACTTTTCAAGAAAATTTGGTTAGACTCAATGGTAGCATTAAAATAGTTTTGGTAGGTGCTTGTAGATCATGCGGGGGATAGTACTTTTGATTTTTTCCAATTAAAGAAGGAGCCGTTGGGACAATTTCGATCGTCAGAGAGTGATTATGAGATTATCAGAGAGATTGGAGTCAGGAAACAACAGGTTGGAGAGAATTTTGAACAGTTTTATTTGGACATTCATAATTTAACATTTAAGTTAAGACGGAAAATTTCAGAAAAAGAATTGACCTCAATCCTCAAAAACAATGTAAAACCCAGTTTATATTTTCAGCTTCTTTTCAAAATTTGGCAGACTTAAAACGTGAATGTATTAGTGCTGAAAGAAAATAGGTCTAAATATAAATTTTTGAGCGAGATCATTAATGTTTGGAACTAAAAACTACGAAAGGTTTTAATGCAAAAAAAAAAAAATTAGTGAAAAATATCTTTATGAACAATTATTAAGAGGCAAAGATAAAAAGAGTATATAAAATTTTGCATATAGTAAACTATTATTATTAAAAGAATGGATTGTGCATTGCGACCTAATAGATCTATTGTGCCCTAGTGAACTATTTAGTCTAAACATTTCTTTTAAATAATTATGATTTAAAACTTTTACTAAGACATAACCATAAATAATACTTGGATTTTTGATTGCATAAAGTGAGAAGTACTATTTGACAAAAGTATGTTGTTTAGAATGTGATTTGTATGCTCCAAGTAAGAAAAAAGTATATTAAAGAAATTTATAAATTTTTAAAGGTGCGACGAGAAAAGGCTAGAGTGACCAGTGGAGAACCTAGATTTATATCAAAAAAGAAAAAAAAAAGTTATACAAAAGTTTTTACAAGTTCATAATTTTTTTGTGTGAAAACGAACCATTACTGGTGAGCGTTTAGCTAGCGGTTGGTGTGCAGTGATTATTGCAGGTGCTTCGCATCCTCAACGGTATGAGGGACAAATAGAGACATTGAGAAAGATTACAGGGGCCATAGAAGGTGTAATTCTACTACCCGAAGCGGCACTACATAGTATAATAGATATTTTCAAAACGGTCTGTGATTACGGATGCGGTAATGATTCATGTAAAATAATACATTTCAAATAAATTGTTGTGCTCGCAATAACAAGATAGTTTTTGTTATTTAAAAAACACTATTTTATTGCAACACAAAACTAACTATATCACAAAAATAATTTAAATGAATATTTAAATAAAATATTTTCAAATCTCAAAAATCTGATAATTTTCATCTACTTTGTTATTTATCACCACACAGCCCCTTCTAGAATTTGACGGCTGCATAACGACATATTCTATCCGAATTGTACATTATTACTACATCATAAACCTCAATGGAAAATGCACCGCCTCTACCCACTCGAGTCACCTTTGGTGATATCTGCTTGTTACTGTTACCACCTAACACCTTGACATTATCTTGCAAACAACCTTCACCAGCTTAATTCGCAAAATATGTATACCGGTTTCACTCGATCTATGGTGACATTCACCGTGCGCCATCTTGCCCTCTTGCCCTTATTGTTAGAGTTTTCTCACCACGACATAAAATTTCATACGGGCCCTCACACGGCTGTTTCAGTGGTGGTCGCACGGCATCATCACGTAAGAATACGTGTGTACTGCTTTTCAAGTAACATACCATTCAATAACTTACAAAATATGATTTCCCCGATTTCTGCGACCAATTTTTGCCAACAATTTGGAGAGTTCGAGAAGTTGGAAGCGAATCTGCAGTCAAATGCAGAAATGAGGCAAACATTGGTAAGAAAGCTTTTTATTTTATATACCATATATTGAAGAAGATGTATTGATATTAGAAAAATAACTAAATTAATTAGTTTTAATTTCTATTATTTGTATTTGCAGAAACAATCATTTCTTCAATTAGAAGCAGATCAGCCTATAAGTTTTGTTAAGAGAGCGGTGCGGAGTGTGCTCGAAGATAGTGTAGCCGGCTATTTTCGGATGAAAGGGACAGACACGAAAAAGGCTATTGGACAATCTCTCTTTATTAAAATAATAAAAGGTTTTTACATATTCTGTTGTTATTTTCAACTAAACTATATGTAAGTTAACACCCTGCATCACTATAACGGCACTTTGCCTTTCTACACCAATTTGTTTTCTTTTAAGACGCAACTATGTTGTGCAAAACATATCAAGTATCATTTGAAATACTTGATCGATGAGATGTCCAAATACCATTGGACATGAATTATTTCATCGTCATCTGGCTATTGACGCCAAAGCTAAAGACGCTTACGAGGCGCTTTAGAAAATAGAAGCTCCAATCCTATAGGATGGAGATAAGAAGCTTCTGGAACGTACTAAGGAATTCTAGAAGCTATAATTTGATTGGACAAATCCAATCCAAAAACTCTCATGAACGACTGCAGACATCAAAGTAAAAACTTTGAAGAGTCAGTCGTTAGGAGAAGTTAATAAAGAAAAGTCGTTAGTAAAAGTGACAATAGAAAAGTCTTGTTAAAGCTTAAAGAAACCGAGTCGTTAGTAAAAGTGGCAATACAAAAGTCGTTGGTCGATCTTATTGTAAAAAGAAATATAATTAATATAAAAGTTAAAAGTTGTAATATTATAAGTTAAATATATTAAAAAATAAATATTATATTTAATAAATATAAAAGTTAAAAATTGTAATTAAATATACAAGTTTACTAATAGGGTGATGGACACTCTCTCTTAATCTCTGAATTAAGAGCAGAAGTGTCTTCTCTTAGAACTCAGATGGACTCACTCATGCAGGCACACTCTTCTACAAACAACTTGCCAATACTTCCTCTGGGAAATGTTGGCGAGTTCGAGAAGCTGGAGGCGCATCTGCTGTTAAATGAAGAAATGAGGGAAACATTGGTAAAAAAGCTTTTTATTTTATATACCATATATTGAAGAAGATGTATTGATATTAGAAAAATAACTAAATTAATTAATTTTAATTTCTATTAAAATATAATAATTAATATATTACAATTTTTTAAACATTTTCAGATATTCCACCAGAAGATCAACAAGCTGAGGGTGGTCCAGAACCCGCTCTCACCCTGTCAACTCAGTTGAAAGAGTCCGATTAGCGGGATAGAATAGACGAGCGAATTAGAAGGCACTCTCTCTTAATCTCTGAATTAAGAGCAGAAGTGTCTTCTCTTGGAGCTCAGATGGACTCACTCATGCAGGCACACTCTTCTACAAACAACTTGCCAACATTTCCTCTGAGAAATGTTGGAGAGTTCGAGAAGTTGGAAGCGAATCTACAGTCAAATGCAGAAATGAGGGAAACATTGGTAAGAAAGCTTTTTATTTTATATACCATATATTGAAGAAGATGTATTGATATTAGAAAAATAACTAAATAAATTAATTTTAATTTCTATTAAAATTTAATAATTAATATATTACAATTTTTTAATCATTTTCAGATATTCCACCAGAGGATCAACAAGCTGAGGGTGGTCCAGAACCCGCTCTCACTCTTTCAACTCAGTTGAAAGAGTCCGATTAGCGGGATAGAACAGACGAGCGAATTAGAAGGCACTCTCTCTTAATCTCTGAATTAAGAGCAGAAGTGTCTTCTCTTCGAGCTCAGATGAACTCACTCATGCAGGCACACTCTTCTACAAACAACTTGCCAACATTTCCTCTGAGAAATGTTGGAAAGCTCGAGAAGTTGGAAGTGAATCTGCAGTCAAATGCAGAAATGAGGCAAACATTGGTAAGAAAGCTTTTTATTTTATATACCATATATTGATGAAAATGTATTGATATTAGAAAAATAACTAAATTAATTAATTTTAATTTCTATTAAAATATAATAATTAATATATTACAATTTTTTAAACATTTTCAGATATTCCACCAGAAGATCAACAAGCTGAGGGTGGTCCAGAACCCGCTCTCACTCTTTCAACTCAGTTGAAAGAGTCCGATTAGCGGGATAGGACAGACGAGCGAATTAGAAGGCACTCTCTCTTAATCGCTGAATTAAGAGCAGAAGTGTCTTCTCTTACAGCTCAGAGGGACACACTTATGCAGGCGCACGCTTCAACAAACAACTTGCCAACATTTCCTCTGGGAAATGTTGGCGAGTTCGAGAGGCTGGAGGCGCATCTGCTTTTATATGAAGAAATGAGGGAGAAATTGGTAAGAAAGCTTTTTATTTTTTAAAATAACTAAATTAATTAATTTTAATTTCTATTATTTGTATTTGCAGAAACAATCATTTCTCCAATTAGAAGCAGATGACGCTGAAAGTTTTGTTCCGAAAGCGCTGCGGAGTGTGCTCCCAGATGGTGTAGCCAGCCATTTTACATTGAGAGGGAGAGGCATGAAAAGTGCCATAGGACAGAGTCTCTTTATTAAAACAATAAGAGGTTTTTACATATTCTGTTGTTATTTTCAACTAAACTACATGTATGATTATATTTTCAGATGCGGTTATGGAAAAATTTCCAAATATAGACCCGAATAGTTTAAATTATTTTCTTAGCAAGCACTTTTGTTACGCAGTTAATCAGAAACGTTGATTTGTGTAAAATAAACTTGACCCGCTGGATTAATTTGCGTAAAAAAACTGAGCTTATATCGGGAACTTCTGGTGCAGAAGTTAAAGACGTTTGTATAGAAGAAATTCAGAGAAAAATTGGAAATCTGAATTAAAAAATAACGAAATAACACTCAATACATAAGAAAAATTAGTGAACTCGAACAATAATAATACGATCGAGTGCGACGCGGCGGACGGTGAAACGTTAAACATGTCAAGTGAACCGGTACAAAATAATATAAACTTTAAGGAGGTCGAAGAATCGTTAGAATTGTTCGATGGTGAGTCAAATAAAAAAATAGAGGATTGGTTGCTTGATTTCGAAAGCATTTCGGTAGTGTGTAAATGGAATCAAGTACAAAGATTTCTATATTGCAAAAGATTATTACGTGGGGCTGCAAAGTTGGCTGTGGAAGCAGAAACTGGCGTCAACAGTTGGGAGATATTAAAACGAACTCTCAGAACTGAATTTGGTTGCCAGGAATCGGAAAACTTGCACGAAAAATTGGAAAATACGAAAAAGCTAAGTAACGAATCATTCAAGGAATATTTTTATAAAATGAAAAAAGTTGCTTCTAGAGGTACAGTGGAAGAAACACACTTAATTGAGTACATTATAGCAGGCATACCGGATAGTTCACTAAACAAGGCCACACTCTATCAGTCTTGTAGTCTTGAGCAGCTAAAAATTAACCTCAAAGTTTATGAGAAGTTTAAGGCCGATCAGGAGAAGGAAAAAAGATGCCAAGGTCGAAATAATTACGACAATTATTATAGTGGAAATCAGGTCTATAAAAGATGCAATAACTGTGGAGCGGTGTCACACACAACACAACATTGCTCAGATAGGGGAAGAGGAAGAAGATGTTTCAAGTAATTTATAATTAATTAATTAAGTAATTAGTGACGCACTTGAATGGATTAACGAGATTCCTTCTCTCCTTTTCTTTTGTTTATTTTTGAGAGTTGATCTGTGCGGACGTGTGGGCGCGTAATTCTGTGTTTGGAATGAAATTGCATTGAGAAAATGACTCTACCAAATTGTGTTTTTTGATAATATATTCTACATATATATATTTTTTGAGTATTATTAATTAATATTGATATACTTAAAAATAAATATTTATTATCGTCTGTTTATTGTATAAATATTCTTTTTTTTTGTATTTTCTTTTTTCGGAAATCTTTTTTTACATTTTTTTAATCTGTTTATATAATTTTTGGATTCTTTTGCTTTTAACGTAATATATATTGTCTATTTGTGTTCCATTTTTTGTTCCAGTAAACACAAATTCTAGACATGCCCGGACATAAACACAACAGGTGCACCGGTCTCTCTACTTCAATACTATCTGAGATTCGACAGGTCAGGCCGAACCTGACTTAATGCCATCTTGTAGTTCAGTGTCCTGTTAGAATCGATATTGATTTTAGATACTTTCAATTCATTTCTATGTATTAAGTCGAAGCTTTTTGAGGTATATTTGAGGTACAGAAGCAATCTGAGAAGAAGTATAAGCCCAATTTCTATTTGTCTGTCGCAAAAAATAGTTTCACACATATCAAAGTCTATTCGACATTTTCTACAAATTTTACTTTATGCTAAAGTCAAAAACAAACACAAAAATGCGAAAGTTTGATAATGTCAAAGCTGATTTTTCCTAATGATAAAAGGTGGAATGAAAAAATCTCGCTGGTCTAACCAACAAATTAATAATGAAAATATAAAACAAATACGTGGAATGATGCAACAGGAAGCCGGAATTTATAACAAATTGTCTACAAGAATCAGAGGGAGATGATCCCTCTGTGTGGCCTCTTTTAAACTACATTTGGTCTTGATAATATATCAAAATGGTTCAAGCATTGGCGGATGAAAGCACATAAAACAAAAAATACCCATGTCAAATATAACAAGAGATACCTGCACCGAAATTAAATTTAATAAATCAACAATTCCGCAATCAAACAGCGCAAAACGTCTAGACGTCTGATGTTTTTAATAAAAGAAAATTCTCTGGGACTCAATATCGAAAAATGTTTGGGATACTGAATAAAAAATCTTCAGTATCACTAGAAAATAAACGTATTTTATACAAAAGTGTGCTAAAATCAGTATAGACCTGTGACATTCAACAATGGGGAACAAGCTTATCGAAATTCTTCAAGGATTTCAGTCGAAAACACTTAAAGAAATGATGAATGTTCCATGACAAGTAACTAACATCCAAATCAATCGGGATAATTCCGGTAAAAAATGAAGTAAAAAAGGTGGCCAAGAAAAACCATGAAAGAATACAAGTTCATCCCAACTCTCTTTCATCGAATTTAATGTCCCCTCGAGAAAAACGCCACTTCAGCCGTCAGGAAAAAATCTTAATTTAAAAAAGTAGTAAAAGAGCGACTTTACACATGAAGAACTACCTAAATCGTGAAGTATCAGGGCCCTATTGCACCAATCTATTGCACTAATCTGTATTATTTTTTATTCAAAAAAAAAAACACAATTTTGTAAATATGAAAACAAAAATTTGCCCTTTCGTCTCGATGCAGCTAAACAATGGAAGCATAAGTTCGCAAAACAGAAAATTGTCAACATATAAATCACACAAGCACCCAAACTAGCAATATGAATAGAAAATATAGCAACAATTTCTACACTATATCACACACCTTCTCATATGCACATTGCACAGCTCTTTCGTATCTTTCGAACACTTAAAACAAAAACTTAAAAAAATTTGTAGGGGTTAGTTATACCATTTAGTTTAAGTAAATTAATTTTAAAATAGTTATTAATAAACATGTGTTAATAAATATGTATGTTGACGAATCAACAAAAAATTAAGAACTAGGTCATGAGTTAATCGCTCACACCTGTTGCTTAATTTCTTGGTTGACGAATCAACAAAAAGTAAAAATTAGGTCATAAGTAAAGCATTCGCAACTATTGCTTATTAAGCAATTTGTGCGAATTAAGTAATAAGTTATTTTATTTATTGTATGTTTTGCAATTACGGTTGCATTTTATTTTGTATAAAAGAACAAATTAATTTAAATAAAATCAGTTGTTGAAAGTAAATCAACGTCTCACCAATCTTTTATTGTTTCCCCCCACCAGTGGTAAGGGACATAAAGATTGTTAATGAACATTCTTGTTCAAAAATGTAAAAATATTGTAAAAATGTAAATATTAATATTTATTACGTAGAAACTTTCGCTATTTTTTATGGTTATTCACGGGATATTAATCAATTTATAATTTTTTGTGTTAATATACATTAATATTTTAAACAAAGCAATTTATACATATGAACAATAAAAAATAATGTATCATATATATATCCAATAACGGCAAGAACTAACAAATGTGTTCTCTTATTGGTGGTGGTATTCCTCTATTCCTGAGCGTTGTTTGTTGTCGTTTTGTCATTGGGCCTTGTTGTGATAGGATTTTAGGCAGGTTTTGGAGTATTTTCGGAAAATCTTCTGCAGGTTGTTTTCTTTCTTCTTTTTTACCATTCTATTTTCCAATTATTTATGTGTGATAACATATTTTTTTATCATTTATATGCAAAAAATCTTTTTGTCGAAAATACTAATGTATATTAATATAAAAAACTAAAGTTCTTCAAATTCTTAAGGACGATTATAAATTATAGTCGAAATAGAGAACAAATAATAAAAAAAAGGTTTGAAATAGTAAAAAAAATAAATTTTCTATATTATTTTTTTTAAACAAAATTTCTTCGTTAACATGGACTAGGCCTCCTGGGGACACCATGTAAAAAAAAACGCGCGATGCATTATACCTCAAAGGTGGTCTGGAAATTAGTACGCAACTAGTAACAAAAAAATTATCATTTCTATTTAATTAACGATAACCTCTCATGTATGTCGATCTAGTAACTATGAATGATTACGCAGTTATTTAAATAAATCTCCATTTCTCGGCAATTATCAGCTTGCAAAAGCGGATAATGCGTCGATACGCTTGTACCCCTTGTACTGATGTTCCGTTTATATTTATTCAGTATCTGTGAAGCGCATATATTTGCGAAATAGCGTTAATTATTCAAACTGCCATGTAGATTGTTTTATTCATCTTAAATTGATTTCTATATAATTTTATTATAATACATTTGGCAAAACTAAAGCATACTATTTTTAAAAATGTTTTACCAATTATTGGTAAATATTTTATATACATATGTGTTCTTATGATTGTATTACTTCTTAAGATTTAATATAAATATTATGTAAATGCGATAAAATTGGAAATCCATACTTAATAACGATTAATTACGAAAACAATTATAACTCTTTCTTCAAATGCCATCACAATGAAAAATTGTTTCAATGCTGCAAATAAAATTTTGATATCTCTTGCCCCCGAAATTACATACAAAAATATCAATGTCCATATGTTCATATTTAAACACAAAGCAAGTAGGCATGAATGAATATAAAATAGAGAATAATTTTTTTTACTACTTACATTATAATTCAAGGAAGCAATAACAACATCTCAAAGAGCAAAAGGAGAAAAAAACACAAAAAAGAAATATAAAAATTTCTTGAACCTATGAAGCAGAGAATATTGCAAAATCTTCTTTGGTATGAAGCAAAAACAACTGAAGCGACGTCGGCAGAGATTTGAGTGATTTGGGTACCCAGTAGTAGATACCTAGAACAAAAATTAATTTCTATGGCATTGTGACTCTATAATATTTTTACTCAATGGTTTCAGTTAAACATGAAAATAAAAATTTCGGTTTTACAGAAAATTCTATAATGAATGAAATAAAATGGATTGTAAACAAAAAATCAGTTTTTTGGTATTTTGGCAGACACTTATTGCTTTAATATTTTCATAAGTTGCTCTTCTTTCTCACCTTTCTACATAAAAATACCAACAACTGTAGTTCAGAGCACAGAAAAGCAATACAAATTTTTTTAAAACTTCTTAACTATGAAATGCTTAAGCACTCCAAACTTTCCCGCATGTTAAAGCTGAAAAATTAAAAATTGAGTCACATCGAGTCCATGCGACACAAAAATAACTCAAATATGATTTCCCCGATTTCTTCGACCGATTTTTGTGAAATTGTCCTCACTTCATTTTTAAGATTTTTTGAGTGATGCACACTCTATGTATATATACTCTTTGGTATTGTATTCTCTATTTTGGTCCAATACTTTTTGATTTTCTATTGTAAGTGCATATGGTATTTAAAATTTAATAATTAATATATTACATTTTTTTAAACATTTTCAGATATTGCACCAGAAGAGCTGGGGGCTGTGGGTGGTTCAGAACCCGCTCTCACTCTTTCAACTCAGTTGAAAGAGTCCGAAGAGCGGGATAGGGCAGAAGAGCGTATGCGAAGGTACTCTCTGTTAATCGCTGAATTAAGAGCAGAAGTGTCTTCTCTTACAGCTCAGAGGGACACACTCATGCAGGCGCACGCTTCAACAAACAACTTGCCAACATTTCCTCTGGGAAATGTTGGCGAGTTCGAGAGGCTGGAGGCGCATCTGCTTTTATATGAAGAAATGAGGGAGAAATTGGTAAGAAAGCTTTTTATTTTTTAAAATAACTAAATTAATTAATTTTAATTTCTATTATTTGTATTTGCAGAAACAATCATTTCTCCAATTAGAAGTAGATGACGCTGAAAGTTTTGTTCCGAAAGCGCTGCGGAGTGTGCTCCCAGATGGTGTGGCCAGCCATTTTACATTGAGAGGGAGAGGCATGAAAAGTGCCATAGGACAGAGTCTCTTTATTAAAACAATAAGAGGTTTTTACATATTCTGTTGTTATTTTCAACTAAACTACATGTATGATTATATTTTCAGATGCGGTTAGGAAAAATTTCCAAATATAGACCCGAATAGTTTAAATTATTTTCTTAGCAAGCACTTTTGTTACGCAGTTAATCAGAAACGTTGATTTGTGTAAAATAAACTTGACCCGCTGGATTAATTTGAGTAAAAAAACTAAGCTTATATCGGGAACTTCTGGTGCAGAAGTTAAAGGCGTTTGTATAGAAGAAATTCAGAGAAAAATTGGAAATCTGAATTAAAAAATAACGAAATAACACTCAATACATAAGAAAAATTAGTGAACTCGAACAATAATAATACGATCGAGTGCGACGCGGCGGACGGTGAAACGTTAAACATGTCAAGTGAACCGGTACAAAATAATATAAACTTTAAGGAGGTCGAAGAATCGTTAGAATTGTTCGATGGTGAGTCAAATAAAAAAATAGAGGATTGGTTGCTTGATTTCGAAAGCATTTCGGTAGTGTGTAAATGGAATCAAGTACAAAGATTTCTATATTGCAAAAGATTATTACGTGGGGCTGCAAAGTTGGCTGTGGAAGCAGAAACTGGCGTCAACAGTTGGGAGATATTAAAACGAACTCTCAGAACTGAATTTGATTGCCAGGAATCGGAAAACTTGCACGAAAAATTGGAAAATACGAAAAAGCTAAGTAACGAATCATTCAAGGAATATTTTTATAAAATGAAAGAAGTTGCTTCTAGAGGTACAGTGGAAGAAACACACTTAATTGAGTACATTATAGCAGGCATACCGGATAGTTCACTAAACAAGGCCACACTCTATCAGTCTTGTAGTCTTGAGCAGCTAAAAATTAACCTCAAAGCTTATGAGAAGTTTAAGGCCGATCAGGAGAAGGAAAAAAGATGCCAAGGTCGAAATAATTACGACAATTATTATAGTGGAAATCAGGTCTATAAAAGATGCAATAACTGTGGAGCGGTGTCACACACAACACAACATTGCTCAGATAGGGGAAGAGGAAGAAGATGTTTCAAGTAATTTATAATTAATTAATTAAGTAATTAGTGACGCACTTGAATGGATTAACGAGATTCCTTCTCTCCTTTTCTTTTGTTTATTTTTGAGAGTTGATCTGTGCGGACGTGTGGGCGCGTAATTCTGTGTTTGGAATGAAATTGCATTGAGAAAATGACTCTACCAAATTGTGTTTTTTGATAATATATTCTACATATATATATTTTTTGAGTATTATTAATTAATATTGATATACTTAAAAATAAATATTTATTATCGACTGTTTATTGTATAAATATTCTTTTTTTTTTGTATTTTCTTTTTTCGGAAATCTTTTTTTACATTTTTTTAATCTGTTTATATAATTTTTGGATTCTTTTGCTTTTAACGTAATATATATTGTCTATTTGTGTTCCATTTTTTGTTCCAGTAAACACAAATTCTAGACATGCCCGGACATAAACACAACAGGTGCACCGGTCTCTCTACTTCAATACTATCTGAGATTCGACAGGTCAGGCCGAACCTGACTTAATGCCATCTTGTAGTTCAGTGTCCTGTTAGAATCGATATTGATTTTAGATACTTTCAATTCATTTCTATGTATTAAGTCGAAGCTTTTTGAGGTATATTTGAGGTATAGAAGCAATCTGAGAAGAAGTATAAGCCCAATTTCTATTTGTCTGTCGCAAAAAATAGTTTCACACATATCAAAGTCTATTCGACATTTTCTACAAATTTTACTTTATGCTAAAGTCAAAAACAAACACAAAAATGCGAAAGTTTGATAATGTCAAAGCTGATTTTTCCTAATGATAAAAGGTGGAATGAAAAAATCTCGCTGGTCTAACCAACAAATTAATAATGAAAATATAAAACAAATACGTGGAATGATGCAACAGGAAGCCGGAATTTATAACAAATTGTCTACAAGAAATGGGAAACGATATTGGTTCGCTTAATGGGCGATTGCATAAGGTAGAAGAGTACTCAATGATGTCAAACTCACTGCACCAGTCGATGACAGAAGATGGTATAAACCAGGTGGAAGGAAAGTCAAGCAAAGTCAAGGAAAGGCTTGAAGGAATAGTCAAGAAAGAATAATGATTTGAAGCCGTAGCATATTAACTTTGATGAAACTAATAGGGAGATGATCATAAAAATTTCATATTCAGGATTGAAAGAATGAGAGAGCAATATGAAATACCATACCATCAGCTCTTCCCTGACTTACACTGCTTTTTGTCTGGCACCGCGTTGAAGTAGTTTTGGCAAATTATTGAAGTACATGAGAATGATTGGTATTTTGACTATTTCAGTTTTAAAAAACGGTTACTATTTTACCATAAGACGACAGGAATTCTAACTGGCACATTTTCAGATGACACGACTTGCACTCCTGGCGAATGCAAGTGATCCCTCTGTGGCCTCTTTTAAACTACATTTGGTCTTGATAATATATCAAAATGGTTCAAGCATTGGCGCATGAAAGCACATAAAACAAAAAATACCCATGTCAAATATAACAAGAGATACCTGCACCGAAATTAAATTTAATAAATCAACAATTCCGCAATCAAACAGCGCAAAACGTCTAGACGTCTGATGTTTTTAATAAAAGAAAATTCTCTGGGACTCAATATCGAAAAATGTTTGGGATACTGAATAAAAAATCTTCAGTATCACTAGAAAATAAACGTATTTTATACAAAAGTGTGCTAAAATCAGTATAGACCTGTGACATTCAACAATGGGGAACAAGCTTATCGAAATTCTTCAAGGATTTCAGTCGAAAACACTTAAAGAAATGATGAATGTTCCATGACAAGTAACTAACATCCAAATCAATCGGGATAATTCCGGTAAAAAATGAAGTAAAAAAGGTGGCCAAGAAAAACCATGAAAGAATACAAGTTCATCCCAACTCTCTTTCATCGAATTTAATGTCCCCTCGAGAAAAACGCCACTTCAGCCGTCAGGAAAAAATCTTAATTTAAAAAAGTAGTAAAAGAGCGACTTTACACATGAAGAACTACCTAAATCGTGAAGTATCAGGGCCCTATTGCACCAATCTATTGCACTAATCTGTATTATTTTTTATTCAAAAAAAAAAACACAATTTTGTAAATATGAAAACAAAAATTTGCCCTTTCGTCTCGATGCAGCTAAACAATGGAAGCATAAGTTCGCAAAACAGAAAATTGTCAACATATAAATCACACAAGCACCCAAACTAGCAATATGAATAGAAAATATAGCAACAATTTCTACACTATATCACACACCTTCTCATATGCACATTGCACAGCTCTTTCGTATCTTTCGAACACTTAAAACAAAAACTTAAAAAAATTTGTAGGGGTTAGTTATACCATTTAGTTTAAGTAAATTAATTTTAAAATAGTTATTAATAAACATGTGTTAATAAATATGTATATGTTGACGAATCAACAAAAATTAAGAACTAGGTCATGAGTTAATCGCTCACACCTGTTGCTTAATTTCTTGGTTGACGAATCAACAAAAAGTAAAAATTAGGTCATAAGTAAAGCATTCGCAACTATTGCTTATTAAGCAATTTGTGCGAATTAAGCAATAAGTTATTTTATTTATTGTATGTTTTGCAATTACGGTTGCATTTTATTTTGTATAAAAGAACAAATTAATTTAAATAAAATCAGTTGTTGAAAGTAAATCAACGTCTCACCAATCATTTATTGTTTCCCCCCACCAGTGGTAAGGGACATAAAGATTGTTAATGAACATTCTTGTTCAAAATGGTATAAAAATATTGTAAAATGTAAAATAGTTAAATTTATTACGTAGAACTTTCGCAATTTTTTTATATGGTGTATCACGGGATATTAATCAATTTATAATTTTTTGTTGTTGAATATACATTAAAATATTTTAACAAGCAATTTAATACCATATGAACAATAAAAAATAATGTATCATATATATATCTAATAACGGCAAGAACTAACAAAAGTGTTCTCTTATTGGTGGTGGTATTCCTCTATTCCTGAGCGTTGTTTGTTGTCGTTTTGTCTTTGGGGCTTGTTGTGGTAGGATTTTAGGCAGGTTTAGGAGTATTTTCGGAAAATCTTCTGCAGGTTGTTTTCTTTCTTCTTTTTTACCATTCTATTTTCCAATTATTTATGTGTGATAATATATTTTTTTATCATTTATATGCAAAAAATCTTTTTGTCGAAAATACTAATGTATATTAATATAAAAAACTAAATTTCTTCAAATTCTTGAGGACGATTATATATTATAGTCGAAATAGAGAACAAATAATAAAAAAAAATTTTGAAATAGTAAAAAAATCTCTTTTCTATATTATTTTTTTTAAACAAAATATCTTCGTTAACATGGACTAGGCCTCCTGGGGACACCATGTAAAAAAAAAACGCGTGATGCATTTTACCGCAAAGGTGGTCTGGAAATTAGTACGCAACTAGTAACATGAAAATTGTCACTTCTATTTAATTAACGATAACCGACATACATCGATCTAGCAACTATAAACGATTATGCAGTTATTTAAATAAATCACCATTTCTCGGCAATTATCCGCTTGCAAAAGCTAATAGTCGATACACTTGTACCCCTTGTACTGATATTCCGTTTATACTTATTCAGTATCTGTGAAGCGCATATATTTGCAAAATAGCATTAATTATTCAAACTGTCATATAAACCGAAGGTTTAATTTTAGTTTTTTTTATTCATCTTAAATCGATTTCTATATAATGTTATTGTAATACATTTGGCAAAGCTAAAGCATACTATTTTTAAAAAATCTTTTACCAATTATTGGTAAATATTTTATATACATATGTGTTCTTATGATTGTATTACTTTCTAAGATTTAATATAAATATTATGTAAATGCGATAAAATTGGAAATCCATACTTAATAACGATTAATTACGAAAACAATTATAGCTCTTTCTTCAAATGTCATCATAATCAAAAATTGTTTCATTGCTGCAAATAAAATTTTAATATCTCTTGCCCACGAAATTACATACAAAAATATATCCATATGTTCATATTTAAACACCAAGTAAGTAGGCATGAATGAATATAAAATATAGAATAATTCTTTTTACTACTTGCATTATAATTCAAGGAAGCAATAACAACACCTCAAAGAGCAAAAGGAACAAAAAACACAAAAAAGAAATATAAAAATTTCTTAAACCTATGAAGCAGAGAATATTGCAAAATCTTCTTTGGTATGAAGCAATATTCTCTATCGACTGAAGCGACGTCGGCAGAGATTTGAGTGATTTGGGTACCCAATAATAGATACCTAGAACAAAAATTAATTTCTATGGCATTGTGACTCTATAATATTTTTACTCAATGGTTTTACAGAAAATTCTAGAATGAAATAAAATGGATTGTAAACAAAAAATCAGTTTTTTGGTATTTTGGCAGACATTTATTGTTTTGATATTTTCATACATAAGTTGATCTTCTTGATTTCTCAGTTGTTAAATGCACCTTTCTACATAACAATACCAACAACTGTAGTTCAGAGCGCACAAAAGGAATACAAATTTTTTTAAAACTCCTTAACTATAAAATTCCCGCATACTCTCCAAACTCTCCCGCATGTTGAAGCTGAAAATTTAAAAATTGAGTCATAACGAGTCCATGCGACACAAAAATAACTCAAATATGATTTCACCGATTTCTGCGACCGATTTTTGTGAAATCGCCATTACTTCATTTTTAAGATTTTTTGAGTGATGCACACTCTATGTTTGTACACTCTTTG
>NC_051847.1:245869999-245879361 GCF_002237135.1 Teleopsis dalmanni
AATATTTACAATATATTGCTAAATAGAATATCTGAAAGAATTTTATATGTCGTGCTCAAAAAGCTTTACATAATTAGTATCTTATGTTATTAAAGAAGAGAATTTATTTAAACTACAAGAAAAAAAACAAGCAAACATATATTTAAACAAGAAAAGACAAGCTGTGCTTTTATTTATAAAATCTAAAATTATTTTTCAAATTAGTTGTTTTTGTGTTAATATTATTATGTAGATTTTTGTAAAATATTTTTTGTTGTGTTTAAAATAAAAAAACTTACTTGTCTTTTCTTCTTTGAAATAATAAGAATAAAAATAATGTATTTAACTTTTAATATTATTTGTGCAAGTTGAAAGTAATATTTATTTATTACTATTTTTGTTACAATATTTTAACAACATATTTATGTTATGTATTGCAGGAATTTGCACACAAAATTGTTTTATCAGCATGTAGTCCATATTTTGCAGTAAGTATTAAATAAATAATAAACAAATAACATCTATGCATATATTTAATTAATCATTATGAATTTTTTTTAGACCTTACTTCAACAACAATATGATAAACATCCTATTCTAATTTTGAAAGATGTTAAGTATCAGGAGTTGACCGCAATGATGGACTATATGTATCGTGGCGAAGTAAATATTTCGCAAGATCAATTAGCGGCTTTATTAAAAGCTGCTGAGTCATTGCAAATTAAAGGTTTATCCGATAATCGCACTGGTGCACCGAAGCCTGAACATCATCGGGGTTTAAACATACCTGGTAGTGTCGGTGGTGGTTCAAGCAAATTAAGTTCTGGTTATACATTAGAACAAACCAAACGTGCACGTGTTGGACAATCAGGTATGGATTCACAAGATTTGTCTGCATCACGTGAAGGTTCTTCTAGTCCATCAAGACGTCGACGAAAAGTTCGGCGCAGGAGCATTGAAAATGCCATGACTGGTATGTATATTATATAAAAAAAAATCAATTTTACTTAAATGACTAAATAATGTTAATATGAATGTTAACCTAATATTTATTTATTTCATTTGCAGATATTCATGACAACTCAAACTCCTCTCAAATGCAATCTAATCAATCCGAATTACTTCAGCAGCCTGCAAAATTAGCTGGTGCTGGCGCTATAACAGCAGCTGCGGCACAAATTCCGACATCATCAACAGCATTATCGACAGGAATGAGTGTAGGTGCTACAGGAGCAACCTCAGGTCAATGATGAAGAAATGGGTATGGATGATTTAGATCATAATGCTGGTACAAGTCAAGGAGGAGAAGGATCTAGTCAAGGTAAATAATTGCATTTTATGTAGTAAAATTTTTAAGTCACTATAAAAAATTACCCAAACATTCTACAAAAAGTCTTAAAATTAAATATAAAATTTGTTGTAGTTGTAATTTATTGTTTTAACTTTTTTATTTAAAACAAGTTTCTTTCGTTATATTTTATATTACAACAAAATTAAATTTATTGTTTTAATGACGAGCTTAATTTGTTAATTGTTTAAATAATGCACAATTTTTAAATTATAAAAAAAATATATTTTGTTTTCACTAATTTTTGACTGTAGTCTAATCAGTACAGTACCTTGATTATATTATAATCTATCAGTATCCTGAAGAAAGACCATAGAATGTAATCGAAATATAAGTGAACATAAAATATAATTTTAACAAATAATTTAATAAGTTAGTTATATACTTGAACAATTAATCAATGATTTTTCAAAAATCTAAATAAATGAAATGTAATTTAAATTATTTAAGCCTTGCGTATAATATAAAATGCCACAAGTAAATTGTAGTTTAATGACTTGAAATTTTATTGTAATACATATTTCTAAGGATATATGTTCATTTCAAAATTTTTAAACACGCGTTTCTTCTTTTAGGCTACGCACCCTGGCAACATGATAGATCTCAGGATGAATTGTTACTGACAACACAAGATGCACAGCAACGGGACCCACAAGGTAAGTTCTAAGTACGAAACATTCAAAGAAGAAGAACAAAGGCTCCGAGCACGACAAATAAAATATATAGTTAGTTATAGATATCAGGACTTTTTTTTAATAAGATCTGTAATTTTGAACAACGTTAGAATTAATATACAAGGTAAGTTCTAAATACGAAACATTCAAAGAAGAAGAACAAAGGCTCCGAGCACGACAAATAAAATATATAGTTAGTTATAGATATCAGGACTTTTTTTTAATAAGATCTGTAATTTTGAACAACGTTAGAATTAATATACTTGAAGATTAACATAGTTAAGTTAGCCAGAAACTTATATAAAAAATTTACTAAAGAAGTAAATATTTTTCATGTAACGCATTATAAAAATTTAATAGTTTAAAAAATCGCCTTAATATTTACAATATATTGCTAAATAGAATATCTGAAAGAATTTTATATGTCGTGCTCAAAAAGCTTTACATAATTAGTATCTTATGTTATTAAAGAAGAGAATTTATTTAAACTACAAGAAAAAAAACAAGCAAACATATATTTAAACAAGAAAAGACAAGCTGTGCTTTTATTTATAAAATCTAAAATTATTTTCCAAATTAGTTGTTTTTGTGTTAATATTATTATGTAGATTTTTGTAAAATATTTTTTGTTGTGTTTAAAATAAAAAAACTTACTTGTCTTTTCTTCTTTGAAAAACTCTACTATATAAATTAAAGCGAATCTAATTTTTGTGCTGATTTGGTTTTTCTTAACACTGCTTCCTACTAGACAATAAATAAATAAATAAATTAGATATATTAAATTGTTCATCACATACACACACATATATATTACACATGCCATTCACATTATTGAATTTTTGTATTTTACTGCTGATTCTCATCATAATATCTAAAATCATAAATTTCGTTTGTATATATATATTTACTTGCCAATATTTTTTTACTTTTCATTTACACAAAAAAAAAAAAACTAAAAACTAAAAATTAAAAATTAAAAACAAACAAAAAAAAATCGGTCTACGATATTAGAGACATTAATTCATATTAAAAATAATTAAATTCTAAATATTGTGAAAATTATAGTTTATTATATATAGTTAGGCATTTTTCATATATTTTTTTATAAATCTGTTGTTATTAAACAAAATAGGGTTTTTTTTCACAATTAAATTGTTAAAGCAACAGAACAGTATTGTTCCCATTCTTGTTGCTCCATAGATTTATTAGAGAGTCTCAAGACATTTTCTATGTGTAAAATTTTTAAAGCTTAAAGTGTTGTGTGTTAAAATTGTTCCATAAAATATTATTAAAAAAATATGTATAATACGCCTAAAATATATTATTACATTAGTCAAAAAGTTTTTGTTTTAGATAGTAATATGTAATAATACTCATTTAGAAAAAAACAACAAGCACACACACCACCACCTTTAATTTGTTAGTAAAAGCGTGAATAATGCAGTAAATCAATTCGTTAATTAATTTCTGTAGGCATATTTTTGTTTGTTGTATATATTGTATTTTTTTTATGTACATTATAAAACTATGATTTTGAAATAATTATGTACTTTTTTTTTTCTTATATATTGTACATTTAGTACATTTTGATTTTAGCATATAATTTTGTAAAATTTGTTTGTTAAAAAATACGCATGCATTATATTTTTCAGCAATTTTTAATTTTATAAGATTTGTTTGAGTATAATTTTAAAAATTTTCATTTATTTTAAATACTATTTGGCTTTTATTTGGTTGACGGGACTAAGAAGTTATTTTATACATTCAAAAATTTGTAAACAAGTTTTTATTTCTATGATTATACACCGGTTAGGTGTTATTACAGTAGCTTTTTGTGCTAAACATTGAGCTCTGCTGTCAATTTATAAGAAATCGTTTGCGTTTCGGTTTAGATTTTTTTTATATTAATTATATATTCGATGATAATAATACGGATTTCCGGTTCTCCGGTTTTTCGGTTAAAAGTAATACAATTTTTAAACTACATTAATTTATTTTTTATTTCTTGTTCATTTGTTTTGTTATACAATTTGTAAGAATTAATTTACATTTGTTTAATACTTGTTTACGTAATATTTTTGTTTACCTTCTTAATCCAACGTACCCGGTTTTTTTTATTTTAATTTAATTATAGCAAGGTTTTGTAAATATGTTTGCACTTTTTTTAAAAATATTTCTTTTTTTAAAAAACTTTGTACCACTTTGTGTACCGGAATATTTGTCTTTTAATTTATTTTATGTTTTGAAATACAACTTGTACATGAAGTACTTTAATGTAGTTATTGTATATTTTTATTTATACATATTTTTATGTTCCAACACAAATTCACAATTTGATTGTTAATTTTAATTTACTTTTAAGATTTTTAATTTTTATGTCACTTTTCTCCCTTTTTTTGGGATACTTGATAATTAAAATTCGCTGCAAACACCTTTGTTATCGGGTGTTATGTATTGCAGGAATTTTTATTAATTTTTACACTCACGTCGCGTACTTTTTTGTTTCCGACATTAGCGTGAGTTTACTGTAGATTTTTTAGCACTCGCGTCGCATACTTTTTATTTCTGCATTTGTTACGAGTTTACTGTGGATTTTTTGAGCAAAATTTTCACACATAAAAAAATTTTGTGCACTCCCGAAATCTCGTTTTATATTATTTGAGATTTTTTTTATTATCGCCAGCCAATTTTGGTGCGTGAACTTGAAAAAAAAGTTCTCTGGAAAGCATGTTGTAGTGATAGGAGAACGCAAGATTTTGCCAAAACCAACCCGCAAACGACCATTGCGAACCAACAAACGATCATTGAGCACAAAGTAAGTGTTATTTATTTCATTAAATCTTATTTTGCACTTGTGTTGTGTTAATTTATTGTTCAGTGGCAAAAATGTACTTCCTTTCTGTCGAGAATTTTGACCAAGGTTGGTCTAATTTTGCAATAGGGTGAAAAAAAAACCAATCTGATCGTTTAAACTCACTTTAAGAAATAAAAATTTTAACATATTGTAAGAAATAGAAAAATTGCTTTAATAATTTTGACTTTTTTTTTTAATAATATTTTATTTATGATTACTACTTATGATTATTTTTTTGAATTGTATTAATCTTATTTAACGAAAAGACTTATTAAATAATAATTAATGATCGAAGTATACATTATTTTTAAAATTTAAAAATACATTTATATAGATTTTATGATTATGACCTGATATTGTAATTATTGAAGTTGTAAAACAACTACTTTATGCGTTCTACAAACTCGTACTATATATACTCATACTTTGTTCATATTTAAATTAAAAAATTAATTTATTAATTTTAATTTGTTTCCCGCTGCTAAGTTTACACTGCGCTTAAATAGAATTACTACATATTTTATGCTTAAGATGTTGCGGTTACTTTAAGAAGTCTTTTACTCTTTTGTCAGTGAGACTTAAATGCTCAATCTGGCCGGTACCGCGCTGCATATTGGTCTAACCAAAAACAGTGTGGGAAGTATTCAGTGTATCAAGAGCAAAAAGCCACTTAGTATGCGTCGTTTTTGGCATATCGAAAAGTGTGTCCAATTAATTAATTAAAATCTTCGCCTTAAAGTATTTGTAATTCAAATTTCTTAAAAAGGTTGTGTGTCTGTCTTGCTGTCTGTCCAAAGCGACATTTTCGGTGACAGCGTATAAAGCTACTGTATTTGAATTTTAATTAGTAACGAATTTGTTGTTTTAATGTTTCTCACTAATTAATTACACGCTACGGTCAACAGAGTCATTACCAATCACACAGTTTTTTACACATTCAGTTATCAATAAAATTAACATTTTTCTCAGTTACATACATAATGAATAGAAAAGAAATATTAATTTTTGTTTTGGTAGATGAAAGTATTGGTGGTTTTAAGACGTTTGCCACCTGAGTATTTATATTATTTGTTAGGTTAGATAGGGTAGATGAATCATCTGATGTATAATAAGAAATATTGTTATTGTTGATGAATAAGGTATTCTTATAATTATGCGATAATATACCTGAATAATTTTTTTCTAATATGCTTTGTTTGATGATAAATTTGTTTGTGGTGCATCTATGGTTCTTGTTTGTGTGTCGATTGTTGATTGGTTGAGTTTTTTACGTTTGTTTGTGTTGATTGAGGTATTGTCAATGGAAGCATTTAGGGGATGATATGATGCTGAGGTTGTGTCATGCAGTTGGAATATAGATGTGTCTGAATCTGGAAATATTGATTTTAATAAGGTGTATTATTATTTTTCTATTATTTAAACACATTTTTATTAATTATTTAGTTCATGCGATTGATAGAATATATTATAAAATAGTATGGATTAAATTAATTTTATGATGAGTATAGATATTGGTAGATGTATATGTATGATTTATATGTAATAGATCTTCGAATACATATTAACATTAGAATTTTTGTGGATATATATCCAACTAGATTAGGACTTATTTTGATATTTAATGTGAAGAATATTATAATGATATTATGTATAAATTAATTTTATAATATTGTAATGAGATTATTATTATTTAGTAATTTATGAAAGATATTTTATGATTTGTAATAGAATATTGATATTGATAATGTTGGGATTTGTGATACTTACCACATATGGTTATTATTTCATTTTCTGCATCCTGATGATGTGATGAGTTTAACATTGGCATTGGTGGAGGATTAGTGGTATGAATTGGATTTGTTGAATCATCCTTGTTTGTGATTGATGAAATTGCAAGATTGGTTTGTTTTGTTTCCATTTTTTAGTTTTGCTTGTATCTGGAAATGATTTATATTTTATTATGAAGCTGATGAATTAAAAATTTGAGATTATAATATTTAGATATTTAGGTTTATGTTGCTTTTTTGTGGTTGATATACAAAACGTTAAAATACATAATTTTGTTTGATTATAATTGCGATGTATTAGTTAAGTTCTTTTAGTTCAATTGTTATTTAATAGATGGTTGGTCAAGGTTCGATATTCAATTATAATATAAAATATATACATGTTATATTGTGTATAAGAATATCTGGTATATAAGAAATTTTAATCAATTTATTTTAATTAATTGAGTACTATCATTATTTAATTTTTAATATTTGAACTTCAATATTCTAATGTTTACTGGTTTAATAATTTTTAATAATTCGATTTTATTTAATATTAATATTCTAATATTTAATATATTTCATATATATTAAATATATATGAAATATTTAATATATTTTTGTTTATGGCAAAAATAATAAATTCTATAAGATGTCGCAGTTCGCTCTTACACATTTCAGAGCTTTCGTTGAAGCATACCAACATTAGGTGTCCAATGAACACAATCCACATTTTCTACACACCGTATATTTTGTTATTATGATTTTAACAGAAATTAATATAATTCTGTTAAAGAATAACATACATTTGTAATAATTGTTTATATGATGGCTTTACTAGGCAAAGCAAATTGTTGCTAATTTTTACTGCTTTAAGCAGATCAAGTTTTTGTAAAAATTTATTAATGAAAGAAAATGTTTGCTTATTTACTTGAAGAAAACAAGTATTGTAACAAAAAATTATTGTTACTTTTTGTTTTCTCGTTCTGTGTTTTTCAGTAGCATATATTTTAATTTTTTGCTCTTGCTTTTGCTCTTGCTTCGTGCTTCAACAAATCAAACAGCATAGTATAGCAGAGCAACGCAAATTTTGTTTTGTGCTTCTGCTGTCATAAGTGCTCCGTCAAATTAAGAGCAGAAGC
Source organism: Teleopsis dalmanni (assembly GCF_002237135.1). Classification (NCBI taxonomy): domain Eukaryota; kingdom Metazoa; phylum Arthropoda; class Insecta; order Diptera; family Diopsidae; genus Teleopsis; species Teleopsis dalmanni. The sequence goes on from NC_051847.1 coordinate 245,877,766, forward strand.
AGGAGCAATAATAAAAACTATGAAATAAATAGCATAGCATTTTCAATCACTGGTCGAAAGTTTTCTTCAGTTAAGCAACGTCGTGCAACATCATCGGTAGCGTCGGGAGTTATTGCTCCGTGTTGTTGGGTTTTTGTGCAAAAAAAAAAAAATTTTTTTTTTTTTAATTCAAAGTTGATAAATTGTATAATTAAACATATATATAATGATTGCTTTGCTTTAAAATGTGATATTGGTTTAATGTTTAAGTTTCGTGTACGTTAATATCTTTGGAAATTGATTAAAAGCAAAAAATAAAATAAAACACTGAATACATTTACTGGGGATCAATTCAAAATGGAGTAATTTTCCGAAAAGTGTGTATACGTTTTTTTTAACATAAAGCATATTTAGCTAAGAATGAACAAAAATTTTACTTTTAATGGAAAATTTTAATAATTAATTTAACTTTAATAGTGGATTTCCCTTATTTGAAATGAATAATTCGTATTAGTGAAATAAATTTCAATCAATAGTTGTGTTACATAAGTACTTTTGGGCATGTTTTATTAGCGTCAGTTTCTGCCTAACTTTCCATAATAGAAAATAAATTTTTGATTAAATTTATAAAATTCTTAACAGAAATATGTTAATTTTCTTTAAAAATTATTTAAATTGAATATTTTTCGACATAACGTGTTGCGGCCATTTTGATTTTTCCTGCAAAGTATTTTTTTTTTTTACTTTTTTGTTTTTTTATTTTTTATTAATTTTGAAAAAGTGTGAAATTCGAACAGTTTTCTTTTTTCAACGATCAATAAGACGGCGGTGGAACAACGACGTTGGTGACGAATATAAACGAAATCTAACTTTCGTCCGAAGTCGTTTTTTCTTCATATTTTCGTGATGTTTTAAGTGGCCTTTAGACATCAACGCGCGTTGACAAACACACGAAGTCTTCTCTCTCCATTACACATTAAATTTACCAACAATTTTTTAAACACGCCTCCAGCAAACAATGCAAAATTTGTGCACTCATCAGTATTAAAGCAATCGCTGAAGTGTCGACAGCGGCTGCTATGCGTAATTTCCTTACGAAAAATGATGACATTTAATTTATAATTTTAATTTATATATTTATATTTATTTTTATGATTTCAATTTATATATTTATTTTTATATATATTATATTTTATATAATTTAATTTTTTTTTTTGGTATTTTTTAATAACAAATTTTCCGTAGGTGCACAATGCAATTAATATTTAAAACAAAATTTTTATTGTAATTTAATGTTTGGTTATTTTTTTTTAGCCCAAGGTTATTAATATTTTAATTCTTCTTAATAAAATGTTTTGGAAATTAAAAAATTTTACCTAGGTACAAAATACAAATATTTAAAATTAAATTCATTCATATTTGCAAAGCATCGCATGCTAACGACAAATCATGCGTGCATTTAAACGATGTTTACGCTTCCATTTCTCAAAATAAATAAATTTTGCATGCCGACCAAATCCGACTGTATATGCAAAAACACGAGCATGTTTGAAGAAATATCAAAATTTTTTGATTTTCGTCAACACATTTCTTAAAATTTCAAATGTTACTATTACA
>NC_051847.1:245879461-245886720 GCF_002237135.1 Teleopsis dalmanni
AAAAAAAAAAAAAAAAAAAAAAATCTGAAGAAGCCGATATATGCGCGCAATGGAACCACATCTCCAACTCTATGCGTACCGCTGCAGAAGAGGTGATCGGCTATCACCGTATACAAAGAAACAGCTGGTACGACCAAGAGTGTCGCAATGCTACCGCAGAGAAAGACGCAGCATATCAAGCCACCCTGCGGTCAGTTGCGACGCGCGCTGTTAAACAGCAATATCGGCAAAAGAGAAGGGAAGAGAAACGTCTTTTCAGGCGAAAAAAGAAGGAAGCAGAAAGACGTGAGTACCAAGAGCTTGAGAAGCTGGGCGATAGGAATATGGCTCGAAAATTCTATCAAATAATTAAAAGCCTGACAAATGGTTATAAACCCGGAGCTAATTCCTGCATAGATGAAAACGGTAATCTGGTGATAGATGTCCAAAGCATGCTTAATATTTGGAGGGATCACTTCTCGAAACTACTAAATGGCGGTAGTAGCAATGTGACTGAAAGCGAAGATGATCCCGAATTTTCAATCGTTGACGATGAAATACTCGTCCCGCCTCCCGATCATAATGAAGTTAAAACAGCTATAACGCGGCTCAAAAACAACAAAGCTGCAGGCGCCGATGGTTTACCGGCTGAGCTGTTTAAAGCTGGTGGCGAAGAGCTATCAAAATGCATGCTGTTGAAGTTTGATTATTATAGCTTAAATTTATTAAATAAGAAACGTGCATTTATTTAATATGAGTATTTTATTAATCCAATTTAAGTTTTAGAACAAAAAGAAAAAACGTGTTCACTCCACGAGATTAAAAACGAGAAGAAGGGCAAAACAAAAGTAAAGTGAAAAAATAAGAAAATGTACAACAATAAGTGTTGCCACAATGATAAAAAGCGAATATTTTCAACACTCCCTCTCGCTTTTAGAAATTAAATTTTTACTTAGATATTAACAAAATTATTGATAAGATACAAAAATTTTTCTTTACTTAAAGGTTTTGTAAATACATCTGCTAACTGTTCATTCGTCTCCTTGTACTGCACATCAACTTTACCTTGATCCTGCATGTCACAAGTGTAGAAATATTGAATGTCAATATGTTTCGTTCGTTTCGAAGACTGGGGATTTTTGACCAGTGTAATCGCACGTTGATTGTCTGAAAAAACAATTGTTGGTGAACGCTGTTCATACCCACAATCACACAAAAGCTGCCTAAGCCAATTCGCTGCCTTAGTAGCTGCACAAAGTGCCACAAATTCTGCTTCCGTAGTTGATGTAGCAGTAATTGTTTGTTTGCGTGAGCTCCAAGCAATTGCTCCACCATTTAAGAATGCAGCCCAACCAGAAATACTGCGCCTAGTATCCTTGTCGCCGCCCCAATCAGCACCAGAGTACATTGATAACTGTATGTGCTCTGAATGCATTTTAAAATGAATGCCATAATCAACTGTACCTTTCAAATATTTCAGAATCCTCTTCACTCCTTGCCAATGTGTTTCTGAGGGTTTTTCAAGATATCTGCTTAAAACTCCAACAATATAAGCAATGTCTGGTCTGGTACAAATCATTAAGTACATAAGTGATCCAACAGCTTCACGATACGGTATGTTTGATTTGTTGTTAGTTTTGTCGTCTTTTACAAAATTCATTCCGACTTCAGCTGGAGTTGACACAGGATGGCAATTCAAATGATTAAAACGTTCTAAAACTTTTTCTGAGTACACCTTTTGAAATAATTTTAATGTGCGTTTTTCTTTATCAATTTTAATTTGTAATCCAACGAAAAACTCTGCTTCGTGATATGTTATTTCAAATTCGATATGTAAATTATGCAGTAAGCTTTTAATGATTTCGGTATTATGACCACATATAAGCCCATCATCAACGTAAACTAATAAATATAAGACATCGTTATTCACTTCATATGTAAATACGCATGGATCTGCCCACGATTGCTTAAAACCAAAATTGGTGAGAAAATGTACAATTCGTTTGTTCCATTGCCTTGAAGCTTGTTTTAAGCCATACAAGCTCTTTTTCAGTAAACAAACTCGATCGTCTTTAGCAAAACCATTTGGCTGCTCCATGTATATAACTTCATCTAAATTACCATGTAGAAATGCAGTTTTCACGTCAAACTGTATGATGTTCATATCACGAGCCGCAGCAATTGCAAGAACCGTCCTTACCGATTCATATCTAACAACCGGTGCAAAAACTTCATCGTAATCGACGCCATATTTCTGTGAGCATCCTCTCACCACTAAACGAGCTTTGTATTTTTCAATGTCACCATTAGTTTTAAACTTCTTTTTAAAAATCCAACGGTTTGAAATTACATGCATGTCATTTGTGCGAGGCACTAAAATCCAGGTCTTATTGGTTTCCAATGATTGAATTTCTTTGCTAATTGCGTCGGTCCATTTATCGCAGTCTTTGCTAGACAATGCCTCCTCAAGAGTTAATGGTTCAACATATGCAACACATAATTCAGCTACTGGTATTGACTGAGATGGATTTTGTGCCTTTATGGCACTTCTTGTTTGATATGGACTTCTTGTTAATATTGGAGATTTTATGACTTCTGGTGATTTCACATTTTGTTGCACCTCTTGTGTCTTTGTATTATCACCGTCATCAACGCGATTATTTATATCGCATTTTTCATACACCTCGTTGACTGTAGCAGGTGTTTCATTAAATATGACATCACGACGAATAATCACCCTTCTATTTGTAGGCTCGTACACCCTGTAAGCTTTACTACCTTCGTTGTAGCCGACCATAATGCCTTTAAACGAGTTCTTTTCCCATTTTGTACGCTGCTCTTTTGGAATATGAACATACACATCACTACCAAAAACACGGAGATGTGCCACTGAGGGTTTCCTTTTAAACCACAATTCGAATGGAGTGCATCCTCCAATCACATCTGAAGGTGTTCTATTTTTTAGATAAACTGCAGTGTGTGTAGCATCAGCCCATAAATTTAATGGTAACATTCTATTGTGAAGCATAGATTTCGCACTTTCAATTATTGTTCTGTTTTGTCGCTCAATGAATCCATTCTGTTCGGGTGCTCTTGGTGTTGTAACTTCGTGCTTGATGTTGTTTTTTAATAAAAAATTATTTACTTCTTTGTTGCAAAATTCAAGTCCACCATCCGAACGTATTCGTTTAATTGAATGTCCATCCGCTTGAACATCTGCTAGAAAATGCATTAAGTTTTTAAAAACATCTTTTTTGCTTTTCAGAAAATAAATGAAACAATAACGTGAATGATCATCCTTCAAAAGCAAAAAATAATACGATCCACCAATTGATGGCATACTCATCTTTCCACATAAGTCCATATGGAATACTTCACCCGCTTTTTCAGAGCGATTTGCGCCACTTTTTGGAAATGACTGCCTGTGTTGTTTGCCGTAGGCACAACCCTCACAAAATATCTTCTCTTGATGGAAGTTTGCTACGCGTAAGTCACAGACTACATTACGTGCACACATATCCTTAAGTGTTGCAAAGTTAACATGTCCAAGACGCTCGTGCCACAGCATTGCAGATTCGGATGTCAAAACATTTAAAGATGATGTCAACACTGGTTTCAAATTCAAGCGATAAAGTCTGTTTTCACTTTCACCTTCCGTGATCAGAGAGTCTCCATTCATGAAATAAACGTATTTACCACCTGGTTCAAATGTCACTCTAGCACCTCTTTCAGTTGCTCTTGAAATTGATATAAAATTTTTATCTAATTCTGGAACTAGCAAAACATTTTTAATAAGATGCAAAATGTTTGAATTGCCACGTACCTCAATGTCACCCTTACCTTCTACCTTTAATCGCCGGCCATCGCCAACTTTTACATATTCATTACAAGATTCAGCAACTAAATTTGTTAAAAGCTCCCTCTGAAATGACATATGGTCAGTTGCACCAGAGTCCGCATAGAATACGTTTTCAATCTTGTTTAAATTCTTTGTTGAGTTCAAATTGAATAAATACGTATTTTCACTGTCAGCTGCTTGCTGCATTTGCCAAGTTTTTTCATTCGCACTTTGAAGTAATAGAGTTTGCGGTTCGTTCCTTTTAGTATGTGCATAGTTTTGGTCTTTTTTACGTTTTCTACATTCACGGGCCCAATGACCCGGTTTATTACAATAATTACAATTGCCCTTACGTTTTACAGTAATATTGTTACTGCCTTTTCCTTTACTAGTTGAAAACACTGCATTGGCCGTATTGTTACTGTGTTTGCTTTTACTTATAAAGTAGACTGCATTGCTAGTGTTCATTCCGCCATTTGCCCTTATATTCATGAGGCTTTCTTCGTTTACTAAATGATCAGTTAGACGTTCAATATTTTGGTTTTCGCGTGGCACCGCATACCATGCTGTACGTACATGGTCAAATCTAACTGGTAAGCTGCTTAAAATTTTTGCAATGATCATTGGTTCTTTTTGCTCTAGCTGCATATCATTGAGTCGTTGCGCTATTGATATGATATCTGCTATGAAGTCAACCACCAGCTCGTCGTCTGCCATTTTAGTACTCATAAATTTTTCAAGTAAAACTTGCGCTGATTGCTCACTTTTTTCAGCATGCACAGCTTTTAATTTCGACCACATTTGTGCTGCCGTAGTACATTCCGTTAAATATTTTAGTTGTTCCAATTCAATTCCTCTCATAATAAAAGCCTGTGCTTCCGCGTCCTTGTCATCCCATTGGATGCCATTTACATCTGTTCTTTTTTCTGTTCCAAGAATATATTTGTTGAGCTTGTTCTCATTCATGTATATCTCCATTTGTCGTCGCCACAATTGGTAATTCTGTCCATTGAAACGGTGTATATGATACATCCTTGATTCACTCATGTTTATATCTTGTACCTCAGCTATTTTACAGCTGTCTTGTAAATCTTCAATTAAACTGTTAGTTAAATCAATCGCTATTGCAGAATCTACAGGAACCAGAGAACCTTCACTATCCATACAGCTATTTAAATAAAAATTTATTCAAAAACAATTAATGTAATTTTTTTTTAGTGATCGCGCTCCTGGGCCCATAACCTGTTGAAGTTTGATTATTATAGCTTAAATTTATTAAATAAGAAACGTGCATTTATTTAATATGAGTATTTTATTAATCCAATTTAAGTTTTAGAACAAAAAGAAAAAACGTGTTCACTCCACGAGATTAAAAACGAGAAGAAGGGCAAAACAAAAGTAAAGTGAAAAAATAAGAAAATGTACAACAATAAGTGTTGCCACAATGATAAAAAGCGAATATTTTCAACACTCCCTCTCGCTTTTAGAAATTAAATTTTTACTTAGATATTAACAAAATTATTGATAAGATACAAAAATTTTTCTTTACTTAAAGGTTTTGTAAATACATCTGCTAACTGTTCATTCGTCTCCTTGTACTGCACATCAACTTTACCTTGATCCTGCATGTCACAAGTGTAGAAATATTGAATGTCAATATGTTTCGTTCTTTTCGAAGACTGGGGATTTTTGACCAGTGTAATCGCACGTTGATTGTCTGAAAAAACAATTGTTGGTGAACGCTGTTCATACCCACAATCACACAAAAGCTGCCTAAGCCAATTCGCTGCCTTAGTAGCTGCACAAAGTGCCACAAATTCTGCTTCCGTAGTTGATGTAGCAGTAATTGTTTGTTTGCGTGAGCTCCAAGCAATTGCTCCACCATTTAAAAATGCAGCCCAACCAGAAATACTGCGCCTAGTATCCTTGTCGCCGCCCCAATCAGCATCAGAGTACATTGATAACTGTATGTGCTCTGAATGCATTTTAAAATGAATGCCATAATCAACTGTACCTTTCAAATATTTCAGAATCCTCTTCACTCCTTGCCAATGTGTTTCTGAGGGTTTTTCAAGATATCTGCTTAAAACTCCAACAATATAAGCAATGTCTGGTCTGGTACAAATCATTAAGTACATAAGTGATCCAACAGCTTCACGATACGGTATGTTTGATTTGTTGTTAGTTTTGTCGTCTTTTACAAAATTCATTCCGACTTCAGCTGGAGTTGACACAGGATGGCAATTCAAATGATTAAAACGTTCTAAAACTTTTTCTGAGTACACCTTTTCAAATAATTTTAATGTGCGTTTTTCTTTATCAATTTTAATTTGTAATCCAACGAAAAACTCTGCTTCGTGATATGTTATTTCAAATTCGATATATAAATTATGCAGTAAGCTTTTAATGATTTCAGTATTATGACCACATATAAGCTTATCATCAACGTAAAGTAATAAATATAAGACATCGTTATTCACTTCATATGTAAATACGCATGGATCTGCCCACGATTGCCTAAAACCAAAATTGGTGAGAAAATGTACAATTCGTTTGTTCCATTGCCTTGAAGCTTGTTTTAAGCCATACAAGCTCTTTTTCAGTAAACAAACTCGATCGTCTTTAGCAAAACCATTTGGCTGCTCCATGTATATAACTTCATCTAAATTACCATGTAGAAATGCAGTTTTCACGTCAAACTGTATGATGTTCATATCACGTGCCGCAGCAATTGCAAAAACCGTCCTTACCGATTCATATCTAACAACCGGTGCAAAAACTTCATCGTAATTGACGCCATATTTCTGTGAGCATCCTCTCACCACTAAACGAGCTTTGTATTTTTCAATGTCACCATTAGTTTTAAACTTCTTTTTAAAAATCCAACGGTTTGAAATTACATGCATGTCATTTGTGCGAGGCACTAAAATCCAGGTCTTATTGGTTTCCAATGATTGAATTTCTTTGCTAATTGCGTCGGTCCATTTATCGCAGTCTTTGCTAGACAATGCCTCCTCAAGAGTTAATGGTTCAACATATGCAACACATAATTCAGCTACTGGTATTACTGAGAGGGATTTGTGCTTTAATTGCACTTCTTGTTGATATGGATTCTTGTTAATATTGGAGATTTATGACTTCTGTGATTTCACATTTTGTTGCACCTCTTGTGTCTTTGTATTATCACCGTCATCAACGCGATTATTTATATCGCATTTTTCATACACCTCGTTGACTGTAGCAGGTGTTTCATTAAATATGACATCACGACGAATAATCACCCTTCTATTTATAGGCTCGTACACCCTGTAAGCTTTACTACCTTCGTTGTAGCCGACCATAATGCCTTTAAACGAGTTCTTTTCCCATTTTGTACGCTGCTCCTTTGGAATATGAACATACACATCACTACCAAAAACACGGAGGTGTGCCACTGAGGGTT
>NC_051847.1:245886820-245900200 GCF_002237135.1 Teleopsis dalmanni
GCTACTATGAAGAGCGTATTAGGCGACTCAACGAATTATGGGAACAATTTGATCATAACGACACACAAATCAGGAATTTGCCAGATTTGGATACGAGCGTTTCATATTTTACCAACAACTACTTTCAGGAAATCAAGGGATTATTTGAAAAATATGAGCAGATTTTCGAAAATGAATTGTCAACCAAAATACCCCCAACACCTTCCTCAAAGGAGTCAGCAACGACAGCACGTCAACCGATGCCGTCACCGAGGGAAGGACAATATAGCACAAGTATAACAAGAATGATACACAAGCAAGGTGCAATTTGTGTATCACTGAAGCGACTCATAGCAGGCATCAATCGTCAAACAGGCGTTCAGATGAAATCCTTTTATGAAGTGAATATGGGAAGAATTGAGAAGCTATGGAATGAGATTGAATCCATTAATTTTGAGATTTGGGAGTACACCAACAATCCGACTACAGTGGGATATAAACTCGATGAGTATCTCGAAATAGAAGAATTGGTTCAGTCAACTTTAATTTCGTTAGCTTCAATGAAAGCAAATAATGAACAATTACAACAAGGAATCAGTAAACCAGACAGCGCTGGGATATCACTGCCTAAGGTAACAATACCAAAATTCGATGGCGATTATTTGAAGTGGTGTCAATTCTATGATTTGTTCACCGAAATGATTCACAAGCAGCAGCTTTCTAACGCTCAGAAAATGTGGTATCTCAAAGGTAGTTTAACAGGAGAAGCAGAAGGTTTAGTCCGACACCTGTCAATAACCAACGAGAATTATCAAACGGCATGGAATCTGCTACAAGAACGATATCACAACAAAAGAATTATTGTAGCAACAATCATTCAAAGAATTCTAAATCAACCAATAATATCAACCAATCCTTCAGCGACAGAAATAAGGACACTCCATGATGTTACTTTCGAAGGATTGCTGGCACTGAAGAATGTGGGACTCGAAACTGATTCATGGTCCCCGCTACTGCTTCATAGTTTGCTCCTCAAACTAGATAAGCAGACTCGCATTTTGTATGAACAGTCGCTGAATCATCCAAGAGAGGTTCAGTCGATTAAGGAGTTCATGATCTTCCTGGAATCACGATTCCAGTCCTTAGAGGCGATTGGCCATAGGGAGAAGCCATGCTTAGCAAAAACCCTTGCCACAACTATGGGAAAGGCAAATATATCAACCTGTAAGATCTGTAATAATGGATCACATCCGATATATTATTGCAAAACATTCTTGCAATCAACACCACAAGGTCGTATCAAGACGGTACAAAAACTTAGACTGTGCTTGAACTGCTTACGTACAGGCCATAGGGCAGCAGAATGCAAAAGTTCCCGGTGCAACAAGTGCAGCAAGAACCACAATTCGTTGTTGCACTTATCAGAGTCTTCCAAGACAACACACAAATCGATCAATGTCAAATCAGATTCATTGGTTGAGAAACCCGGTCATCAACCTTCTACTGTAATCACAGCATTAACACAAAATAAGGGATACGTTCTTCTTAGTACAGTTAATATGAAAATAGCTACGTTTGATGGTGATTTCATTGAGTGCAGAGCAATACTCGATTCTGGATCACAAATAAACTTAATCACAGAAAAACTGGCAAGAAAATTAAAATTGCAGTTACACTCATCACCGTTATGGATAGAAGGAATTGGTAGAAGCAAAAGGGACACAAAATACAGTGTGACAACAAAAATTCAGTCTCGAATTAATGATTTCAATGTAAATATCAACGCATTCGTGATGCCTCGAATTATCTCAGCCCAACCAACACAGTGTCTGGACACTTCTGGTTGGTCAATTCCTCAAAATATAAAATTGGCTGATCCAGACTTCGCGAATCCAAATCAAATTGACTTATTAATTGGAGCAGAATTCTATCACAGCTTTTTATCGATTGGTCAAATCAAAATAGATGAGGGTCTACCTGCACTTCAGAACACGGTTTTCGGATGGATATGCAGTGGCAAAGTTAGCAACGGTAATCAAAAATTACTTACCTGTGGCATGTGCAGCGAAGCTGACGACGAAGCATTGGATAATATACTTACTAAATTCTGGCAATTGGAGGAAATCAATCAAACGGATGACAAATTCACTGATGCAGAAAAGAAATGTGAAGAATCTTTTGCTCAAAATACTCACCACAATCATGAAGGGCGATTTGTCGTGAAACTACCATTTAAGGAGGATACAACTGTTCTTGGTGAATCCATGCAGATGTCGATGAATCGATTTTTTAGTCTTGAACGTCGGCTGTTGAAGAATTCTGAACTAAAGAAGATGTACGTTGACTTCATGCGAGAGTATGAACATCTCGGCCACATGGAAAAAATCAATCAGGATGATATAATGCATCCACATTACATTTTGCCACATCATTGTGTAATCAAGGCAGATAGTACTACAACAAAGCTTCGAGTGGTGTTTGATGCATCTGCAAGAACATCAACCGGAGTCTCACTCAATGACATCATGCATAATGGTCCAGTCGTGCAAAACGAACTCTCATCCATTTTACTGCGTTTCAGGAAACCACGCTTCGTTTTTACAACAGATATTGAAAAGATGTATCGGCAGATACTAATTGATCCACGAGATGAATATCTTCAAATCATTATCTGGCGAGAGTCACCAGAAGAAAACTTGTGCTATTACAAATTAAAAACGGTAACGTATGGCACAAGAGCAGCGCCGTATCTGGCAACTAAGTGTCTACAAACCCTGGCCAGAGAGCATGCCGTTAAATTTCCGCTTGGTTCCGCTACACTCAGCAAGGATTTTTATGTCGATGACGGTTTAAGTGGCTCAGACAGTCTCATGGAGGCAATTGCAACAAAGGATCAACTTATTAAAATATTGGCGACAGCTGGTTTCAAACCTCGCAAGTGGTGCGCAAATAATGCCCAATTACTTCAAGGACTCGCTCCAGAAGATCAAGAAGTGGATCTCGATGTCAGCAGTGAGTCACATAAGACAGTAAAAACTTTAGGCCTTATCTGGCTACCAAAATCTGATCAGTTTTCAATAAAAACTAACGGACCTATACACAGCAAAATAACAAAGAGGACCGTAAGTTCCGAGTTGGCGCACATTTTTGATCCACTTGGATTAATGGCTCCCGTAGTAGTGAAGGCGAAAATATTTGTTCAAAGATTGTGGCAGTTAAAACTTTCGTGGGATGAAGCTCTGCCTGCTGAAATGCATACTCAATGGACCCATTTTCGTCAGAGCTTATGTGAAATAAACAATGTGAAGATTCCACGACATATATGTCATCATAAACAACCAAGGAATACTCAGATTCATGTATTTACTGATGCCTCCGAAAGGGCCTATGGAGCTGCCATTTACATCAGAGCCGAAATGACTGATCGAACTATCTCAGTTCAGTTACTTTGTTCAAAATCACGCGTCGCTCCATTAAAAACGCAGACAATACCAAGACTTGAGTTATGTGCGGCTTTACTAGGAGTACAATTGGTAGTAAAGGTAAAAAAGGATTTGGAATATGAACATCATCCGATATTTATGTGGACTGATTCTGAGATAACATTGCATTGGATCAATTCAGAACCATCAACATTCCAAACTTTCGTTGCTCATCGTATCAGTAAGATTCAGCAATTAACACTAAAGGAACAGTGGAGGCATGTCAATACTAAACAAAACCCAGCTGATTTATTATCCAGAGGTGTAGATCCAATTTACATTCAGAAAAATGCAATGTGGTTTTATGGGCCAATTTTCCTTCATGGAAATCAAGAATGCTGGCCCCAACCATTCCGTCAGGAATTGATAACATCCGACCATATACAAGCGGAAGTCAAAAGGAAGGTACATGTGCTTACAATTTCACATGATGATGAACTAATCAAAATGATTTATACGATAAGGCATGGAAACTCATTCATAAGGTTGCAACGAATTCTTGGCTATGTGTTGAGATTCATCAAAGGGTTACGTAATAAGAGCAAGCACAGCGACATCAATTTGACACCATTAGAACTGGATGAGTCATTACTCATAATTATAAAAGCCATACAGCTAAGTGATTTCAATGAAGAACGACATCAACTCTTAAAGAAAAGGGATCTGAAGGGAAGCAGTAGTCTCCACGGACTTTCTCCATTTATTGATGATAGTGGCGTCATCAGGGTTGGAGGTCGATTGACGTCATCACATCTTACCTACGATGCCAAACACCCCATGCTGCTGCCATATAACGATCCAATAGCTAAGCTCATAATGAAACATTTACATGAGAAGGGACTTCACTGCGGACCGCAAACATTATTAGCCCAGTGCAGGCAGCGATTTTGGCCAATAAAAGGCAAGATTATGGCTCGATCCATTGTGCAACATTGTGTACAATGCACTCGAGTACGCCCACACATGTTCAAACAAATCATGGGCAATCTACCAGCTGACAGAGTCCAAGCTCAAAGACCTTTTTTCAACGCAGGTGTGGACTTCTGTGGTCCCATATGGATACACCACAAAATTAGAGGCAAAAGACCATGCAAAGCGTACATCGCAGTGTTTTGCTGCTTCTCTACGAAGGCAGTACATTTGGAAGTTGTTAGTGATCTCACCACAGATACATTCTTAGGCGCTTTGAACCGGTTTACGTCAAGAAGAGGTCGATGTCAGAACTTATATTGTGACAACGCGACTAATTTTGTGGGCGCTAAAAATCAAATGAACGAGTTAGCTGAAAGCATTCACAGCACAAATGCTAAAAACAACATAATAAGATCCTGTTCAGCTCAAGGAATTGCTTTTCATTTTATACCTCCGAGAGCACCACATTTCGGAGGATTATGGGAAGCCGCTGTCAAATCAGCTAAATATCTATTGGTGCGAACTATTGGCAACGTGTCACTCACTTACGAGGAATTGGAAACAGTGGTAACCCAAATTGAAAGTATGCTAAACTCCAGACCAATAACACCGTTGTCATCAGACCCAAATGACCCGGCTGCCCTCACACCAGGACACTTCTTAATAGGAGAACCACTAACAGCCCTTCCAAGTAGGTCAGAAACTACAACCAAACAATCGCTTTTAACCAGGTGGAAGCTGGTGAATCATCTAAAAAACGAGTTCTGGTCAAGATGGTCAAAGGAGTATCTTAATGAGCTACAGTGTCGCACTAAATGGAAGGACCAATCACCTGACGTCAAAGAAGGAATGCTGGTAATCATTCAAGAAGACAACGCTTCTCCGCTTCAATGGCCTCTGGGCAGAATCATCAAATGCTATTCCGGTAATGATGGAAGAATCAGAGTTGTAGATGTCAAAACGAAAAACGGGATTTGGAAGCGTCCAATACATCGGCTAGCACCATTATTGTCGGAAGATTGTTCAACCCCCATGATGCAACTTGATAGATGTGATGAAGAAAAGCCTAGAAAACGAGCAAAACTCAACAGCAACATGCAATGTCCAAGGTCGAAGTAGCAGAAGAGGATTGACTGGCGTCAACGGGGGCAGAATGTCCAATTTGGACATAAATGTTAAGCTTATATTAATTTTTAGTATAAATAAATATCAATTAAAATAATTATTTGCATTGTATTTGTATTAATATTTGTATTATTGTATTCAGTATATGTATAAATAAGTATTTTAAATTAGTGTCTTATGTTGTTTTGGTTGTTGGGTTTAATTGTGTTATCAAATATTTTAGCAATGTTGCTGGCTCTCAGAACTAAATATTCGCACGCTATCAGCGTGCCAGACGTAACATGATGATCTTCACACGCCACTGTGCAAGGTTGATAGGCATCATGTTCGTTTTCTTTGATCGTGTGTTCGTTGTGAGTTGCAGCAATAGGCAAGCCGCTGCGACAATTCTGTTGTTCCCACAGGTGCAATAAGAGTTGGCGCATGGCACAAGTGATAACACATTTAAGTCACCAAATTTGTGAAGCAAGTTGGTATATGGCAAAATACATATACCAGCTTGCTGACTGCATCAAATTGTATAAGCATAGGAAATGCACATATTTTCCACGAGTGCCCTTGGCCTTGAATGTTCAAAGTCCATCGGATAACAAATCGTGGGAACTAGGTGCATTTGCTCTTTTACCATAAGCTTAGTGTTAAGCATTTTGTATAAAAACACAATATTTTGTAATAAATCATTCATTCAATACAGAACAGCCCTTGCGTTTTAATTAGTTCAAGTGCTTATTAAAACTCAATTGCAAATAGGTTCAAGTGCCTAGTTGCTCAAAAAATATTGTTATTGTTTGAATCCACCTGAAGTTGGTTTAAGTGCCAAATTCAGACCTTGCAATAGGAACTGGTTCAAGTGCCAGATTCCTAATCATAAGCAACACTGAATCGATTCAAGTGTCGATTCAGTTTCAATAAGAAACGACTTATTGAACAACAACAACAACAAGATAACTTTACGGTTCGTGTGCGAGTCGCTCCATCAAGCCAACATTTGTTCTAATTAGTTCTAATTGATAGTCGTGAATTCGTCAACGTCACGTGTGACAACAGTTACCACAATTACAGTTAAACATTTTTCGGGAAGTTCGCTGCTGCTATTGTGACCCTTCCACTTCGTCAAATACTTTCGTTTTTTTCGTTTTTCGTATCTACAACCGTTTCAATGGCAACGGCAAATCCAATCACCACGGCAGAACTGTCAGAACTAAAACAACAGCGAGCCTCGACGAAATCGAGCATTTCAAGGATCAAAGCTTTCGTACAAAGGAAAGAGCAATTCGCTTTCACAACCGGAGCTGAAATGTCGACTAGGTATTTTTGAATCATATTTTGAACAAATTCTAACATTTCAGACTTCGATCGCGAAATTAGATGCAACTGATACGTCTAGAGCTGAACTAGAGGACCAATACGTTTCCCCAAAAATATTAATAATGTCTCAACTGCAGGAAGAGGCCCACAATGCATCAATGCTAGATGCAACAGCAATAATTCCCACCTCAACTAAAAAATTACCACTGTTAAAATCACCTACATTCAGTGGTAAGTACTCTGACTATAACAACTTTATTAATTCGTTTCTTCAAATCATAGATCGCGAAATATATCTCAGAAATATTGAGAAATTTAACCATTTACTGATCAAGCTCTAGTCAAGCTCTAGAGACAGTACAGGCATTTCTTATTTCACATGAAAACTATCCCAAAACTCTAGGTAGACTCAAATCGTGCTATGACAATAATAGCCTAATCTTCGCCGAAAATATCGCCAACATAGTCAAGCCAACAACTCCGTAGTCTGGTAAACAATGTATCCGCTTTGTGTGGTTCACTCTGTTCGCTAGGTACAGAGAAACAAATATGGAGGCTCTACTTATTTCGCTAGTCATGCAAAAAACGGACGCAATTACACGTAGGAAATGGAATGAATCGCTTAACTTCGACACATTACCCAGTTGGGAGGATTGCTCAAAATTGTTGAATAGGCATTACCAGTTTCTCGAATCACTCGACAGTGGAAACGGCAATCAATCATCACCACAACGTAAACCTCATAATCTTAACTCCTAGACGTTCAATAAAAAATACGCATTTGTTGCATTTACATCCAGCAGTTCTTGCACATTTTGTTGTAGCAATGAACAACTAATACAGAATTGTCATTGTTTTAAGGTACTGGAGGTGATTTAAAGGTTTGAAAAGGTGAAGGGCCTAAAACTGTAAGGTTTGCGCAAAGCTACATCACACTCTCTTGCATCATTCGCAATTACCAACGAATATTTAGAGAGCGGGATCATCACGACACACAGAACACGCCGCTATGCCCAACGACAACGTTGCCAGCCATTCCCATCTTAACATGTTATCGACCGAGGAAATAATTCTAGCCACTGCATTGGTTTTAGTGAAGGACTCATCGGTAAGTTATCAAGTGGGTAGAGCCTTACTTGATTCATGTTCTCAGGTCAACTTCATAACGGAGGAGTTTTCAAAGAAGCTTAGTTTATCGAAACATAAACATCGCCTGCATGTTTCCAGTATTGGTAGTTCGTTGACCAATATAAAGTACCAGACGCTCACATCTCGTCATTCAAATCTTAAACTTGCTTTAAACTTTGGTATTATGAATCACATCGCATATCAACCAAGTTCTGAAATCAATATATTGTCGTGGAAGGTTCCACCAAATACACCTCTCGCCGATGAGCAATTTTTTAAATCCAAGCGCGTTGACCTTTTGCTTGGAGCTGAAAGTTTCTTTGACATTTTGTCTGTCGGTCAAATCAAACTAGGTGAAAATCTTCCAGTACTACAAAAAACACTTGTAATACCACGTAATCTGAGGTGGTATCAAATA
This sequence comes from Teleopsis dalmanni, assembly GCF_002237135.1. Classification (NCBI taxonomy): domain Eukaryota; kingdom Metazoa; phylum Arthropoda; class Insecta; order Diptera; family Diopsidae; genus Teleopsis; species Teleopsis dalmanni. Next base: position 245,895,173 of record NC_051847.1, read on the forward strand.
ATGTATTTTCTTACTTCGTTACACTGACTATTAGGCACATAAACCAATAATCAGGTATTTATGACGAAAGGCTTGCAGGCACATAAACCGCTAACCAAGTAAGTAAATAATATTTATTTACTTGCTATAGTGGTTAAAAGCCTCATCTACCAATAACCAAATTTTTTTTTTGAAGGAAAGACGATTGTTTTCGCTCTCGAGTTTTATTATCAATATTGTTACCTTATATAGTATAGAATTACTTACTAAGCATAATAATATTTACTATTATTGATAACTAAAATAATAATTTAAATTTCACATACTGCTGCATAAGCATAAATACAATATGTGAAGCTATTGAACTTATAAACGTAAACAATGTATTTAATATTTACAATATTTATTTGCTGCATAAGTGTAACTACAAGCGAGCTAAAATATGTTAGGTTTGTTAAACTTAGCATTCTGCCCGGCTTGAATTACATTATTCAAGAATGAATCTATGAGCAATGATTGATTTGATTTGCAATGCGTTATGTTTTTTTTTTTAAAAATCAACAGACAAAATTTTAAAATAATTACAACATTTTGTGGATATATATAATTTTCAAACAATAAATAGTTATACAATATTACATAAACTTAAAAATATAAAATTTAGAGTTTATAGCATCATGAGAGTTTGAGAAGCTATGTAATTGTTTCAGGCTCCAAAGTAAATCTTGTTCGTGGCATCGCGTTTGGTGTGAGAGTTTGTGTTGGCTGATTGACTTCTGGACGCTTTACCTGCTTTATTTTCCATATCATCCATATGATGGCTCCAACGACAAGAATTAGGGTTGTGGAATTAATTGCGTAGTGGTGCATGCTGTCCGTCTGTAGTTTGTGTGGTAATTCAGCGAATTTTTCATCTTTCAGAATATTGTGAAGTAGCTTTAACTGTTTAAGTTCATTGCTGAGATTCAATGAACTTCCTTTAAAATTTGACCATAATTCTGAGTTATTAATGACAGGTATCTCACCAAATGCAATGTAAGATTCATACATGGTGTCGGTAAGCGTTTGATGTGTCTGAATTGTAGACGTTTGGTGTTTGAGTACACAGTCGTCTTGTAATTTCAGAAGTGTTGCACCTTGTAGTTCTAAATGAGTCGTGATGCCCTTACAGATGGCCGTAACTGTTGTATTGTTTTTTGACCCGAATATCCATTGGTTCGCATGATACAGGGGACTCCAAATAATGTTCGATTTTGTTTCCTGCACATTACACGTATTGTCAGATATGTTTTTTAATAGGTTAAATTCGCAAGCGTAAGCCTGTGAGTCGATGTTATATTTTGATTGTTTATCCGAACAGAGTAGTTTGTTTTCTGGTTGCTTGAAAGTCATACACTCCTTATACTGTTCACGAGTTAAGGCAAAATATTGGTCTCTATGCGGCGTGGCAGCTAAAAATGAAGCTTCTGGAACTATTGTCATCATTGTATTGTTGACTGTTGCAGGAATTGGGACGAGATTGAATAAATCGAAATCCTCATGATCGGTTAATGGCAGTTGTTAGACAACTATCAAATGATCTTGTGTGATTCCACTTTGTGAAGACATCAACGTGTATAAATGAATAACGTCCTCTTGATTAAATGGAAGACGAAGTGAATGAGGTAAATGGCCCTTGATCTTCATGATTTGGTCTTGAAGTTGTTGTGGAGACATCAAAAGAGAATTAATTCTGCCATGCTGAGTATCAGTTAAGACATCAAATATCGCAGCTTCAATTTTTATTAATGTGTGTGCCATCCATGTAAGTTGGGTTACCAGTGATGTATAGATCTCTAGGTGGTTAATACGTTTAGTATTATGATTAGTGTGATCTACTATTTTGTTTGTCTCATCTTGTAGTTGATTCAGTTTGACTGCAATGGCTTCTGTAGTTTTGCTGAATATATTTAGAGTTGAGTCCATGACTGTAGTCTGATTTTTGATCATTTTTGATAGTACATCTTCATTATTGTTGATTTGAGTTAGAGTTTTAGAAATCGTTTCAGCATATTCTGAATCTAAAACACCAAATAATTTGTTAGCAATATTTCCAACTATATTGATGGCTCCTCTGGCTGATCGGTGTCTCGTCATGACCTTCGTTTCAGTTCGTAACTCTATATTAGTATTATTGAATTGACGGACGAGCTCATAACAGCTTTCTTGTTGCTGTAACAATGGGCACAATTGCTGAAGTGCTGCTGTGCCATTTTGAAACCTTTCGATCTCCTTTCGAATAGGCGCGAACTCAAAGTAAGTGATAATTTTCCATCTTCCAATGATTTGATTTACGGTGCCAATTCCTTCAAAATATATTCCGGGTTTGTTTGGAAATGATATTTCTTCAATGGGTCCCGAAAGTATTAATGGCATCATCAAAATTGTCACAAGTATGGTCATCATTAAAGATGTACCATCATATATCTTTCGACGCTTTGGCAACGCTTCACTAGGTTCATTCGTTCGTCTTGTTTGTGTGACAGTAGAATTTTGTTTTGTTGGATTTTGATTAATGCTGCCTTCAGTGGGTAGGGGGGCCAATGATCGTAATGGTCGTTTAAAAATCCCATTGGCTGTTTTTATGTCAGCTACACGGACCAAGCCATCTTCTCTTTCATACACCTGTTGCACCCTGCCAAGAGGCCATTTGTACATGGGTAGATTATCATCTTTAATAATGACTAAATCACCTTGGCATAGATTTGCATTTTGTTGTTTCCATTTGTACCTTGATTGGAGTTCATTGAGATATTCCTTTGACCATCTTCTCCAGAATTCTTGTTTGAGTTCAGAAACTAGACGCCATCGTGATGATAAACTCATTCGGCTCTCCTTTTGATAGGGATCCACATTAGTGGTAGGTGGTTCGCCTATGAGAAAGTGTCCTGGTGTAAGCGCTGTTAGATCATTTGGATCGGATGACATTTTTGTTATTGGCCTTGAATTTAACATGGCTTCTATTTCAGTTATGACTGTTGTCAATTCTTCATAAGTCAATGAAGCGTTGAAAATTCCTTTAATCATTAAATGTTTAGCTGACTTGACGGCAGCTTCCCAGAGTCCTCCAAAATAAGGAACTCTTGGTGGAATGAATTTGAAGTTAATTCCCTTGTTACTACTGGTCTTAATGATCTTTTCTTTACCATTTTCTGAATAAATGGTAGACTGGAGCTCTTGTAGTTGGTTTCTCGCCCCAACAAAGTTAGTCGCATTGTCACTATAAATTGTTTGGCATCTTCCTCTTCTGCTGATAAAACGTTGAATAGCGGCTATGAATGCCTCTGTTGTCAGGTCACTCACCACTTCTAGGTGAACAGCCTTAGTCGCGAAACAGCAAAATACTGCTAAATATGCCTTTGTTGGCCTTTTTACTCTAATTTTATAATGAATCCATATCGGACCACAGTAATCAACTCCTGTGGTAAAAAATGGTTTAGTCAGAGTAACTCGATCAGTCGGTAAGTTGCCCATGAGTTGGTCCATCAGTTTTGGTTTTGCCTTTGAACAGATGACACAGCTGTGAACAATGTTTCGCGCCATAATCTTTCCTTTAATCGGCCAGAAGTTTTGTCTCATTATGCTTAGCAATAATTGTGGAGCACAATGGGAATTTTCTTCATGTTTCATTTTGAACATCAATTTCACTGTTGAGTGATTGTAAGGAATTACCATTGGGTGTTTAGCATCATATGGCAATGTTGATGCTTCAAGCCTTCCTCCAACACGAAGTACACCTTGTTCGTCAATGAACGGTGCTAAAGTATTTAGTTGACTCGAACTGTTGATTGCTTTACATTGTTTTAAGTCAGAGATTTCCTTTGCAAATTCTGAGCCCAGAATAGTTTTAATTATGAAGACTAATGCATCTCGTAATTCCTTTGGAGAAAGTGTTCTTGTTGGTGATTGTGTGCGATGAAATACACGGCGAACATAAGCAATTGTTCTTTGGAGGTATCTGAATGAGTTTCGATGATCAATTTGATTTATCATGTGATCAGAACCAGTCGTTTGAATGATAATGTTAACTGTATGTCCTTGTCGTCTTTCGATATCAGTTGAGATGTTAAATGCCTTTGGGTTTGGCTGTTGCCAAAATTCGTTGCTTCCATGAAGAAAGAGTGGACCAAAAAACCACATATGTGAATAATTGAACATTTTAACCTTTATTCCTCTGGAAATGATGTCAGCAGGATTATCCTTTGACGCCACATGATGCCATTGATCAGCATGTGACATCTCTTGAATTTTGCTAATACGATTTGCTACGAATGTGTGCAATGAGGCAGATGAAGATATTATCCATGACAAAACAATTTCGGAATCGGACCAAAAGTAGGTTGGCACGTTTTGATACTTTAAATCTTGTTTAACTCTTTCTGCTAATTCGACTCCCAGCAATGCTGCGCAGAGTTCTAGTCGTGGTAGTGTCTGTTTCTTTAATGGTGCTATTCTAGATTTGGCGCACAATAGTCTCGATGTTATTGTCTTATCATTATATATTGCTCGCACGTACATAGCTGCTCCATATGCCTTCTCTGATGCATCCGTAAACACGTGTAATTGAATCGAACAGGGAACCGTCGAATTAAAAATATGTCAGGGTACTTTCACAGTATTTAATGTTTGTAAGTCATTTCTAAAACGCTTCCATTCTAGCTGAGCCTGAGGTAACAGTTTCGCATCCCAGGAATAGTTTTGTTGCCACAATTCCTGTATGAATATTTTAGCTGTTACAGTAATGGGGCCAAAAATTCCCAAAGGATCAAAAATTCGAGCTAAGTCCGATGCCACAATCCGCTTCGTGATAGGTTGCTCTGATGACATCTCTGCCTTACCGCAAAATTCGTCTGATTTCGGGAGCCAAATAATGCCTAATGTTTTTGTTGGCTTTATGGCTGAGTCATCTAAATCAAGGTTGATTTCTTGGTCTTCTATCGAAATGTTTTGTAGGAGTCGTGTATTATTTGAGCACCATTTTCTCAGTTTAAATCCTGATTTACTGAGCAG
>NC_051847.1:245900300-245903309 GCF_002237135.1 Teleopsis dalmanni
AGAACGTTCCGATTTTTCTCTCTGTAAAAAGTTGAATAAAAGTTTATTAACATTGAAAATTTTTAGAGTTTTATTAATTAGCAAGGTGAACAGATCATTGCTAAACCTTAATGAATGGCAACATAGGTGGGACCATTTCCAAAAATCAAGATGGACGCATTCGTTAATTCCAAATATAAGAGTTTGGATTAACCGAGGATCTGGAGACTTGGGATTTCAATTAACACAGTTTCTTACGGGGCATGGCTGCTTCCGTGAATACTTATACCGGTTTAGGTTAGCAAGTAACCCGTACTGCCAGTCCTGTCCAGATAAAATTGAGAGTCCTTACCACATAATTAGAGACTGTATAAGATTCGTAGATACTAGACAAAATCTAGAGACACTAATTGGGGAATCCAGCCCTTCTACTATGGTAATGCAGATGTTGGCAAGCATCGAAGAATGGAGCTTTTACAAGAGCATAATCTCTAGAACAATAAATACTGTTAGAGTGGACGAAATACTTAGTACACTATCGGAGTGAATGCACGCTAAGTGCTCTTCTAACCTGCCCTATGAAGGAATATCTTAACTGGTCGTACTGCAGGGATTTTCAGGATTTTGAGTTGAGAATGTAGGGGACTTTTTAGTCCATAGGCATGTATGACACAATTTGAGTCGTGCATGAATCGGGCATGCAAATGGTACGGGCCATTTGTATCTTTTGAAGATTTTTCCCCCAGGTCCGATACCAAGAACAAGAAAAAAAAAAAAACCTCATAATAAAAGCTGTCAACATTAAATTTCACTTAACATGAAAATATAGAATTAAATTTGCGTTTCATTATATGAAGGCGTAGTATTTCTATAATTGAAATTCGACATTTTCCCAAGTCAAGCTTTCCGTTATCTCCTGTAGAAAGCAGTCCCCGATAATAAATAATAATTAAAACAAATACTTATGTTAGAATTATTGAAACATAGGTTAGATTAGGTTTGCGTCAATATTAAATAAATGAAGATGTAATTCATTTAAAATAAAGAAGTATTCGTACTCAAATTTTTTTTCCAAAATATGTCTTCTTAACAGTTTACATAAAAGTATTTTCTTTTGTATGACATTTAAATTAATAGCAGTATTTCTTTGGTAGTATGGGGCTAGTTTATATAACAATTCGTTATGACAAACGCTAAAGGTTTTGCTTACGCGTGCTTTTTTGATGCTCTGATTAATAATTTTAATCAAGATTTTTCATTATTTTATGAGTTTTGTTGAACTTTTACTGTTTATTAACAAGACTAGAAATATTACTTGGAAGATTATTACAGTTATTTTAGCATCTGATAAGTTTTGCCAACTGAATTCTGTATTTAAACTTTTTCGGTAAGCATGTGAATAAACGGAGGTTTTGATTTAAGCAGAAAAATACATATTACACTTTGAAAGGAGTAATTTGTCAAACTAATTTTGTTTTATTTGTATTAATCGATTTGCAATATGTTAATGTATCAAATAAAATAATTACTTTACAACTTTAATAAAGTTTTGTCAAATTAATTGATTCAAATTAATTTCAGTCATATTATCAATATTTTATACATTTCACCATACTTAGTATAATAAAATATAAGCAAGTTTTTTGCTCGTAATATCGAAACGAAATGTTTCACGCCTACAAATATATCTTAAGATTTTATTAAGGATATTCAAAGTGATATACTTACTGGCAATCGTCTTTGCCCATTTTTGATCCATCCGTACATTGAAAAAATTTTCCCTGTGAGATAATCAAATCTTTAATTATTATGCACAAAACACAAATGAAACAATTATGATTTTACATGTAAAAGCGTAAATTAAAACTGACTAGTATGGATACTATATAATGCAGTTTATGTGCTGTAGTTCTTTGAAATTGAATTCAAGTGTATATTTAATTCTTAAGTAATTCTAAGTATATGTATTAATTTAAAACGACATAATATTACAATATTTTAAAAATAAAAACTCGTGCATATGAAAAACAACTAACAATATAAAAAATGAAATTTATAAAATTATGAAATAAAAAGTTTTCATGAATTGAAAGCTTTTAAAGTGTATTTAAGCGATTATTTACATATAAAAGTAAGATCTTAGTTAAAGCTTTCAATTGTATACTGTAGTCTTTTCTTACAATTTAGCATTAATACTGGAGATAATTCCTTGGACTAAGAAATGGAATAGTTGAATATTTGCCAATATACAGTTTGCCAGAAAATATCTCCACAAAACTATCTTGAAACTATCCCTTTAATTCATTAATTTAATACCTTACTCATTTACTGTTGGCTTTTCTTCTCGTGGAGCATGGGGCTTCTACCAAAGATCTAAAGCTATCTCTATTGGGTGTTTGGGTGTTTATAGATCTGTGCAAAGTTTGTACTGGTGCTGGTGTGTGACCAATCCATCGCCATTAGCGCCGACCACTTCTTCTGTTCATTGAAGCTCGCATTACTTCATTTAGGTAGAGGATGAATAAGAATGGCTACAAAATACATCCCTGTCGCACTCCAATATGGACATCAAATTGTTCTGACAGTAGACAGTAGTAAGTAACATATTTTTATTACTTAAACTTGGCGTGGTGAAAAGATCAGGTTTTTTGAATAGTTAGTTTTATCTTGTTTCCAAATTTGTTTGCACAATTTTCTCAAATTATTTACTTGATCATAATTATACTTTGTTATGGCTTTTTTATTTTTTTTTTTCGTTTAATTTATCAGCTTTGTCTCATTTTTCATGTAAGATGTTCAAATGCACTTCTCTAATATTGATGTATATAGATCCGACAGATTTTTTTTGGTTCCAATTTAGCCATTTTTTTTCTTTAAATATTGCCGAAAAAATCTAAACAAAAAAAAAATGAGCAAGGTTAGATTTGTGCTCCTGACAGCCATTTCTCCGACTTTGTTGCAATTAAATAACAAGTTAACAACTTCACCTTCACCATATACGTCTTATGCTTGCATTATTGTCTTGATAAA
>NC_051847.1:245903409-245913545 GCF_002237135.1 Teleopsis dalmanni
AGGGGTGGCATTGCAAAGATAACAAGTACTACAAGATCTATTTTCAGTTAATACATTTACGACTGCTCCATCAATCATTGTTAAATACATTTTGAAATGAACTTCAACATCAAAGTTGTCAATTTTGAAATAATATGGTTCAAGTTTGTCGATTTGCTGAGACAAATGTTTTTCTGTAGATTGTATTAAATTTCGATTTTCTTTCATGAATATAAATTTTATTGGCCGGCAGTACATTATTGAAGAAGGAGTTTTATTTTCCCATACGAGATCATTGTTGATATTATTTGTCATTTTAAGTGGAACGAACCCCACAATGAACATGAACTCATCGGTAGCGTTTTCATTAGGAAATGTTTGTTTATATGTACTATGACCTGAGCTGCCATCAAAACCCCATTTACATTCTAATAAAATTTTCATACTGCAATTAATTTTGTTTAATGCTAATAAGCTTTTAGCTGTTACATTAAGCAAAGTTTGGAACGGCACTTCTGCTGAAGATTCCGACACAAAAATAGGATTAGGTAGCAATTCTTCCTTTGCTTTCTTTATAAGGTGGTAGCTTGGAAAGCAATCAGGATGCATAGCATTTATCACCGACCGCAAAATATTATATTTTCTTACCGATAAATCTAAATCAAAACACAAAGCGATAGCTTTATTTATCGATAAGCGTTTAATTTCATCTGTATAATTTAAACGTTTTGCAGCATGTGTAATTTCTTCTGGTGACTTCAATGATATAAGTTTTTCAACTTTACGTCTTTTTGTTCTATCACAGCTTTCAACATACGATTTTACAGGACGGCCCTTATTATTATATGCGTTATTACTTATTTCATTTTCACTTCTTAGAGGCTCCAAGGCAGCAGTTGTTGGTTCCTAATTTTGTGATATTACTTCAAGTTTCAGCAACAAGAAATAAAAATGTACTTACGTCTAAACATTTGCAGTCATCGTACCTAAACTCAAAATCAAGCCAGGCGGAATTCTTATTAATAAATTTAGTTCTCATCCTCGAACTATGTAACCACTTTCTTTTTAATTGTATTTCAAGAAAATTGATTTTCTTTTTGAGTTTTTGACTATTTAATTGAAAACCAACTCTTTTCAAAACAAATTCCATCATAATATTTATTTTTTCAACACGATTTTTTTCTGTTTCTGTAAGCCATAACTCAAAAAGTTCTTTAATTTTAATAATTGGTGCCACTGAAAAAATCACATTTCATTAAAAGTGGCAGCTAGATGCAAATAATTTTTAGATATTCTTTAAGTACATACTTGAATAAGTAATTTGTCAAAAAATTAGAAATATAAATTGATATAATTTTGAGAAAAAGACTTTTAAAGTTTAACTTTTATGAACTGATCACGCGCGCGAATTTACTTTTTTAGAATAACGGTAAAATGAAAATAGGAATCAAAACAAAATAAATCAAAGTGTTAACGAACTTACTAAATTATATATTTTACTCATATATGCATTTTATGCAGAGTTGTACCTAAAAAAAACTAATATATGGCTTGAAAGTGCATTGCTATAAACTTAGGTTTTTTCAAAAAAAAAATTAAGATCTAATTAGAGTGACTTTGATGAGAAGATGTGGTCCCATGCATAGAAATTTTTGAAAAATATTTCAGATTTTTCTTAGTAGAAGTATTACCTATCAATATGTAAACCGCTTTTCCAATTCCAATAACCTTCATTTTTTATGATTTTTGTCCGCACTCGTTACACTGTGCGACGCTGTCTACTTTTAGACATGCCTTATGTTGGAATATAAATCAGCACGTTCTGCATAGGTTGAGCCTTTGGACTCACAACATCTTGTATGAACAAAAACTCCGTTACGGACAGCAGCGAAAAAACCCAACCGTTCGTGTACATTAGCTAAACAGAACTCCTCTGATTTAACTCTTAAAATTATAATAAAATGACACGGTATGTTCAATCTGTCTCATCAGATTTCGTTGATCATTTAAACAAAGAGAGTTTACATTAAGAGAGTTTGTAGTTTTTATACAACTGGCGCGTGAATTATATGAATAAAGACACAATACTTTAGTTTTTGCGACTTCATTATTAAATGTGAATCTTAAGACTAACCTATCTCTAATATTTTTCCCTTTATATATAGGGAGGATTCGAATTATTGAATCCTAATAAGATGCTTCCCTGTTTGGTTAGGCCAAACAACGATAATAAAATATTTAGGATGATAATAAAACCTTTCGTTGTTTGGTTAGGCCAGACAACGATAATAAAATATTTAGAACAATGGTGAAAATCTTTAGTTGTTTGGTTAAGCCAGACAACGATAATACAAATGTTTAGAATAATATAATGTTTAGATAATTAATCTTGCTGGAATTGCAAGAAAATGCAATTTCAGCTTTAGTTATTTTAGGCGCTGTAATCAAAAAATGGTTTTAGCGGAAAATGGGTGTCAGGTTTCGTCTGTGACGTAACTCGTGTATAAATTACTTATTTTATTTATTCGTAGTTTTTATATAATTATTTAATTATTGTGACTGCACTGCACGACTGCTGCTGCTGCTCGTTTACCACTATTTCTAACTGCTTCTACACCACGTTTTGTAACTGCCTCCGCTCCACGTTTTGTAAGAAGTTCGTTTAGTAAGAAGCTGGTTTAATAAGAAGTTCGTTTAATAAGAAGCTCGTTCAGTGAGAAGCTCGGTGGTGATAACTTATATATTGATTTCACATGAAATATGTACCTGCATCTCTTTCTCACTTTGCCATGCTGTAATCGAACTTCGTTTGTGTGTATTGAAAACATTTTTCGTTTGTAGTAAACGAAAAACAAACGTTTATTTGTTTGTACCAAATAAATTAATTATAACTGTCTATTCATTTGTCACAACTACATTTCAAACGAAATTTATTTGCAATCATAAAAGTAATTTATTTGTTCCAAACGTTTCATGAACGAACTAATTTTATGAGTGTATATATCGCGAACCACGTAAGGGTTTATATTGATAAACGTTAACTTCAAGATGAGATATTTTTATTAGTGTCCATCCACTATCTTTTTCTTGAAATTCACTCATTTTTGCTATTATAATAACACATTGATTTTCATAATGTGTAATTATATCATTTTTAGAAAAATGAGCATCAATTATCATCATTTTTGTCTGATGTGACTTTAATTCAATTTTACAATCCACTTCATTGTCTTTAACAAGCATATAATTGCAAAAAAGTTCAAAATTAAATTTAATATTAATGTCTTTTTAATACAATTTCCAATATATTACAAATATCATTAATAAAATTTTTAAAAAAATTTTCAACAATTAAATCGTTTTCATTACCGTTTTTGAAAACATATTGATTAAGAATACACATTAATTAATTTTATAAGGTTGATTTTATTTAATTTTAAAGTTTTTCAATTGTAACAAATAAAAAGCCACGTGCACACACCCAAATACCACGAATAACAACCAAGCTAAAAATGTCTCTACAAAAGGGTGGTGTTACAATGCATTTCGCTTTTTTTGAACAAATGTTCAAAAAGGTGCAATCCCAATGTACTGTGTATTTGGTTCACGAACACATATGTTTCAAACTTTTTACATCTTTGTCTACTTGTTCACTTGAAACATTATTTTTAAGTTTTTATGTTTTTAACACGTTTTCTTTACACATATTACAATAAATAACATCATGTTGCGATTGTTTATGTTTTAAAAGCTCGTTTAGGTTATAAAATTTTGATTTACATACATCACACTGAGGATGTTTTAATTTTATATGTCGTTTTAATGACCTATTATGTTTGAACTCCGATTTACAAATTTCACAAACAACATACACTATTTTTAATTCTTTTTATAATTTTATTTATTTTTCAAATACAAATTTATAATTATTACTATTAGTCATAACCTTCTTGATTGTATATCCTCCAGCGTTTAAGTACTCAATAGTTTAATCGCTTAATTCATTATGTTTTGTTGGAAGAAAAGCCACATTTTCTTACAGCTCAAGCAAAATCTTCATCCCAAATTTTGTGAATTTCCGTCCTGCACTGATGATTTTAAAAGCCATTGCCACAGGAAAATTAGATAAGGACATTATTGGTTTTTTAAAGTCCGGTGTTCAATTCATTTAACACTTTATTATTATTATTAATTTTATTTTTATTCATTTTTTAAATTAGTATTTTAATTAGTATTTTAATTATTATTGTTCGATGTGTAAGAACGAAACTTGAATAATAACTTTCTCGATAACACACAGCCTTTTTATACTTTGAGAAAACGTGTCAAGTATATAGTTACGTGGTTGCACGCTTATAAAATTGAAAAAAACACAGATATTTCATTGTAACGGGATTTCTTTATTTATTTTTTATTATTATTTTTTTTTTTTTTTGATAGATTTTACAATTACATTAACTTAATTTAAATTTTTCCAAAAATTTTCAATTTAATTTAAAGTAAGGCAATAAAATTTTTAGTTTTAATTTATTTCCAATTGTAATTTACAAAATTTTTATTTAAGTTTTGATTTTCACAATGTTTCAAATTTTTGTAATCTTTTACAAAAATTAACTGAAAGGAAAATAAATAAAACTACGATTAGAATAACGGATGGAGACACTTGTGTTCTTTGACAAATTCTGAAGTTAACATAGATGATCCTAGGTTTTATACCCTCAATAATAGTGTCAGAAATTGTATGAAAAAACAAACACAATTATTTCCACACACGCAAAAGTTTATGTATTTATTTAATTTACGAAAATTAGACTAGAATAACTTATAAATTACTTATATTTCGCGAAGCCAAAAAAAGCGTGCACACTCTGTCAGTATCCAAGTAAGAAGGAAGAGAAAGAAAAAGCAAAAACGAAGCCAAAATTATTGCTTGCCAGATGTTAACATGCCACTGTCAAAAACTACAAAATGGGTGATGCCATATCGCCTGGTTGCTGTGCCAAATCTCAAACATCCTCCCCGGCTGGACGAGTACGTTCAGAATGCTCCACAAGCCTGCATATCTTTTGGATAGGTCGCATGCATTCGTCTGCTGAATGCTTGATCGTGACTACTCGTACCAAACCATCTTCGCCTGGGTGAAGTTTAATCACCCTGCCAAGCCGCCAATGTGTTGCTGGTAGATTCTCGTGCCGGATAACCACGACATCGCCTATGTTGATGTTGTCACCATTCTGATGTCATTTGGAACGTGGTTGCAAAGTTGAAAGATATTCATTATGCCATTGTCGCCAAAAATGCTGTTGCATTTGCCTTAATTGTCGCCAGTATGATAATTTGTTGCTAGGTACCTTGCCAATAGGTTCATCTGGCACTGCCAACAGAGATCTGCCAATTAGGATATCTGCAGGTGATAGAGCCATCTTGTCGTCACAAGTGTCATGCAATGGTATAAGTGGACGTGAATTCAAGCAAGCCTCGATATGTAGAAGACTTTATTAAGATTGTAGCAAAAAAAATACAAAACATGTTCTCATTACAATGTAATGTATGTTTACTAAATATATGGCAGGATCGCCATGTAATGTATGTTTACTAAGTATATGGCAGGAGCGCAATGTAATGTTGTGCATATACCGAATATGTATATTTTATGAATTTATTTCGAATATTATCTTAGCTCTCCAGCCGCTTATTATATCCTTTCAGCTCTTATGCCGTATAGGATATTGTTCTCATCAGCTATTATGCCGTACAGAACTAGATACCAATCAATCATTAAGAAGACAAGTGTGTTCTTTGATCTTTGAATTAAGTCTGGTTTATTAGGCAAAATATTCCGGTGTTTATACCGTTTAAAACTTATGTACTAACAATGTTTCAAATTTCTTATGTACTATAAATAATCCATTAATATTCTAGCATACTCATAATGAGTGTTTATCATTTGTTATATTTAACATTTCTTATAATTATATTACTCTTCCCTAAAAAATTTGGGTTACAAGTGTCGATAGTGTGAACAAGTGTCGATAATGACGATAATTACCAACAGTGTCGATGTCAGTCACTACCGACAGCGGCGATAATGTCAATGTTACTAACACTGTCGATAATGTAAGTAATAAATCCATAAAATCCATAAAATCCGTACATAAAATACACAAAAAAAAGCATAAATTCATAATATACAAAATATATAATAAAAGCAACAAATACGCAATAAACATAACAAAAAAAATAAAAATGTTAAAATTACAATTAAAATACAAAACACTCAGTAAACAAACAATAGAATTATAAAAAATACAATAAACATATAAAGCAAACAATAAAAATATAAAACATTCAACAAATATCTAAAACACAAAAAAATATAAAATGTACAATAAAAACATAAAATATACAATTCAAATATAAAATATGACCTATGACCTGTCATCATTCATGTCACCTGTCAAGTCAGATATGACATGTCAGTTCAGATATGACATGTCAGTTCAGATATGACATATACCAGTACATTTTTTATATCGGTATATATTTTACACCGTTACTTTTTTACACTAGTACATTTGTTATACCAGTACGTAAACATATAAATATATATATATATTATACATAGAGTCGATAATTTAAACAAGTGTCGATAATGTATGCACGTGTCGATAATACAATCAAGTGTCGATAATGTAAACTGTGCTGTGCACGAGCTTCGTGGATTCGGCGTGGATTTTATGATTATTAAATTATTTGATCATGTTGTAATTCTGAAACTAGCAATACCTTATGACCTATGATATTGTATACCGAATAAGGTAGCAATAATAATAATAGAAAAAAAATATTTAAATAATTTCAAAACGCAAAATGTATAGTTTTCAACCGGAGCTATATTATTTCACAGCACACGATGCAATTTCAAAACAGTTGTATGGTTCTCAGCCGAAGCTATATTATTTCACAGCACACGATGCAATTTCAAAACAGTTGTATGGTTTTCAGTCGGAACTATATTATTTCACAGCACACGATGCAATTTCAAAACAGTTGTTTGGTTTTCAGCCGGAGCTATATTATTTTACAGCACACGATGCAATTTCAAAACAGTTGTATGGTTTTCAGCCGGAACTATATTATTTTACAGCACACGATGCAATTTCAAAACAGTTGTATGGTTTTCAACCGGAGCTATATTATTTCACAGCACACGATGCAATTTCTAAACAGTTATATGGTTCTCAGCCGGAGCTATGTTATTTCACAGCACGGAATGTTATTTTCCCTGGTTATTCCCGAGTATTGTTGGTTCCATGAAGAGCAAGTGATACTATACTCGGGTGTCAGCGTGTATCTTTTGTGCAGGGTGTTCATAGAGTACTTGTAAAAGCCTTCTATGTACTTCCTTCATCTGACAACTGTTAAAGCTCTCAGACTGGTACACTACACCTCACCTATAGTTTGCACCGTTCTCCCGTTGTCAGGCACAACAAGTGACTTGCTGTCCACTTAGCATCTACCACTCCGTCACTAAACCCGATCTGTAACGTCCAATGGTCGTCAAAAGAAGAGCGAATAATATTTTCCCAATTTTTCCAACTCCGTCACCAAAAGCCCGATCTGTAACATCCAACGATCGTAAAAAGAAGAAGGAATTTCAGAAAAACATCGCCTTTTATATGTAAGCATTGTTTTTGCATGTTTACAATTTGCGCCCCTGCTTATTGTTTTTCAAGTCTTTCTGTGCGAAATTATTTTTGGCTGTGTAGGGCTTGTGTTCATGCTTATTATTTGCACAAATAAGTTAATACCGCCTGATATTATGTAACCCTAATTTTCGTGCGGGAAAAATTGGGTCATTACAATATATATATTGTAATCGTTACAAAATAATAATTGTTACAATCGCCGATATTTATTGGCGTTTCTCATTTTATTAAAGATTGCTATTTTTAAAAATAAAAGCAACGATTGTATAGTTGGAGAACTTGGTGCGCTTCTTATGAGTGCATTTCTTGTTATGATTTTTATTTGAATTTTTACTTTCAACTTAACCTAGGTACATAACGACGCAGCGTATGTACTTTCTTATTTAGTAAATATTTTATAATTATTATACCATATATTGGTGTTATTTATTTTAATATTTTGTATGTAGTTTTATTTATATACAAAACGGCGCAGCGTAAGTACTTTAATATTTAATAATTTATTGCTAAGTAAGCGTCTTCGATTCCACTTGTCTCGAGTATGTTTACTGTTGATGTTGTTGTATATGCGGTCAATGCCTGGCAAGCATATGGTTAAATCGAAGGCAAAGTGCCGCCGATATGTGTGGTGTCAAATTCCTTGTGTGGAATTGTGCATTTGTTTGTAAACAATGCAATGCGCTTGGAACCAATTAGTGTATTTGTATATAATTACGTGGTTGCACGCAAATAAGTGAATTAAAGTTATGAAATAAAAACAAAAATGGAATTTTGTATTTAATTAAATTTTATTTATTAAACGTAGTCAATGAAACCTTTTTTTCTTCAAATTTTCTTATGTTAAATTTTAATATATGTTATTAAATAATTTTAATATTTCAATTTAAATATTTTATCTTTAAAATATTTATTTTACTAATTTTCACTTTCAATTATTCAATTTCAAATTTAAAATAGATGTACTCTTTGACAAAACTATTTAAAGAAACGAATGAGACACTTGTAATCTTTAACAAATTCTAAAGTTAACAGGATTGATCTTAGGGTTTTATACCCGGTTTAACAGAGATAAATTCAAGCTCTCAAAAGCTATATTTTGGAGCTTTGAATTTTTGTATTAAAACAGCTTAAAGTTTCTGTTCTAACAGAAAGCTTAATGTTGTTTAAAAGTTACTGTAAGGTAACAGAAAGTTTCTCTGTTGTTAGCATGACAACTCAAAAGTTTGCTGTTTATAACATAGCGTCACTTTTAAGCTCTTACTTAAAATTATGCTATGATCAGCATTGGGTACAGTCACTTAATGCTGTACAAAGACTTTTGTTGATCATACGATCATGTACTCAAGGTTTGTTTACAATAGCTTTTATTTTGTTGAAGCTATTGTATGGTCACTTAAGGAAGGGGTTGTTACTTTGTAACAATGTTTAATGTGAAAAACGTGTAGCGTTTTTTACAATGTACGGGATAAGTGGAATTTTCAAACAGTTCTGTGTGGTCGTTTGGGTATTTAATTTATGTTTATTTACGTTTGAAGTATAAGGAATTTTTATTGAACTTTATGATGTGACCAATTTTTATGCAACAATGTGATTGATACATTGTGGCAATAGAGAAATATTAGCATCTATGCTAATATGTAACTATATACATTATAATATCCAATTTCTGGATATATATATGTCATCAATATATGTAACCTTATATTACGGAATAATTATAATAACTCAATAACTCCGTGCTTATTCTTAATTACTAGGACATATAAGTTAAATGTTCTTTTTTAGTTTAAATAAATTACGTGTTGTTTCTTCGGAGTCTGAAGCAGGAGAGACCGAGCGCACTTTTGCGAAGTTGGGAGATACCGAAGCCAAACGGGACTTTTCCAGACAAACAAATGGAAATCCCGTTTGGTAGCAACCATGCGTTCGAACAACATCGCATGATTGCTCCGTTAATGAAACTAAGCACAGGGCCGAATTTTGGGGTACGCGAGAGTTAACTTATATATGTCATGAACATATTGTAATATTATGTCAGGATGTAATATTTAAATTGTACCATTTAAACGTGCTGCAATGTAATAATATGGTGGCAGGATTGCCATCTAATGCCAGGATATTGGCAGGATATTATTCTCAAAAATTATAATTTTATTTAAGCCCAATTTAAATTCGACCTAACAATAGTTAAGTATTAATCTGAGCTCTTCAGCCGCTTATTAGTATTACTAAGCTCTTTAGCCGCCTTTTAGTTATTACCAGCAAGAATGCCGCTTATAACTTGAGATTCAATGAAAGAAGTCTAAATGAATCTAAAGAGAATCTAAATGAATCTAACTTTATTCCGAAAATGTTACACTATTTATACAAAAATTATTTTATGTACTAAACTTATTATTTAATTTCTATATGTTCATGAGTAACCAATCAATGCATTCGTACCTCCCA
>NC_051847.1:245913645-245921063 GCF_002237135.1 Teleopsis dalmanni
CTGCTTTCGTTCTCACATTTCCGTCGTCTTATATATACTATATTATAAATATTAAATAGTCAATTATTATTCGCAGAAATTTTTAAAGCCATATACTTGGTACACTAAAGAAAATCTTGAGGAGATCTCAGTTATTAAATTGTGAAAGACTTCCGAGTGAAATCACATTAGAGAACGTAGTAGGTATACGTAAATTATGATCGATTATATCTATTCACAAAAGTTTTGAACTCTTTAAGAATATACTCCGTGAAGCGAGTTACTATATTCTCGATTGAGCAACGAGTTGGGTCAGGAGAGTGATCCCTCTGAATGAACTGGAAAGTAAGCACAATGGGAAGATCTCGGTATGCAGAATATTGGGAGGCAGTATAGTTATGCTGATATTAACATTTCTGTATTATAATACCAAAATTTATATACTTTGGAATGTTCTTCACTTTTTATTAAAAGTATTGTTATCATAAGTTGATAATTTTAACAAGCAACAAAGCTAAAAAACTAATAACTTCAACAATAATTGCTATAAGTGTGAAGTTTATATATAGCGTTATATGCTGATCATCATCAAAAATTATAGTTACAAAGAAGAATGAGAGAATCAATTATCTTTATATATTCATTTTATCTGAGTATTATTAATTTGAATATGATGTTTAACTATCTCTTTTCTTTAATTAATTTTGGTCCTGAAAAGGACCGATGTTTATTAAATAGTATGAAATTGCTTCTTAAGCACGTTCTCCACGAATACGTCTCGCCAATTGAATATCTTTTGGCATAATGGTTACGCGTTTAGCATGAATAGCGCATAAGTTAGTATCTTCAAAAAGCCCAACTAAGTATGCTTCGCTAGCTTCTTGGAGAGCCATTACAGCAGAACTCTGGAAACGTAAATCAGTTTTGAAATCCTGTGCAATTTCACGGACTAAACGCTGGAATGGCAGTTTGCGAATTAAGAGTTCTGTACTCTTTTGATAGCGACGAATTTCACGCAAAGCTACAGTTCCCGGACGATAACGATGTGGTTTTTTTACACCGCCAGTTGCGGGCGCACTTTTGCGTGCGGCCTTAGTAGCCAATTGTTTACGTGGTGCCTTACCACCAGTCGATTTACGAGCAGTTTGCTTTGTACGAGCCATAATTAAACAAATTGTTAAATAAAATTTAATTTAACGAATAAATGTTGAGAGAGTAAATTTCAAAACAAACTCTTATGATCCATCTCAACTGTTCACATGTTCAAACAGTCATTGTTCATTATATCCTTAATATCCTTTACATTGTTTATTTCTACCCTCAATTATTTGAGTGCCATTTTTGAGTAATTTGTTGTGTTTAAGCATTGTCACTCATATCTTTTGTATTGTTCATTTTTTCTATAAATACTGTGCATATCTAGTGTGGAATTTATTTACTGTTTAAGTCTGAATAGACAAGTATTATCTGTACTAAAATTATAACCTCAAAATGACTGGTCGTGGTAAAGGTGGTAAAGGTTTGGGAAAAGGTGGTGCTAAGCGTCATCGCAAAGTTCTTCGTGATAACATCCAAGGTATCACAAAACCAGCTATAAGACGTTTGGCTCGCCGTGGTGGAGTTAAGCGTATTTCTGGTTTGATTTACGAAGAAACTCGTGGTGTATTGAAGGTATTTCTGGAAAATGTGATCCGTGATGCAGTTACATATACAGAACATGCCAAAAGGAAGACTGTTACAGCCATGGATGTTGTATATGCTTTGAAGAGACAAGGTCGCACCCTCTACGGTTTCGGAGGTTAAATAAATAATATTAGTTTAAAAATGCAATACTATTAACACTATATTGCCCAATGGTCCTTTTCAGGACCCGAATATTTTCATTTTTTGAGATAAATAATTCATTTGAACACATACTTGACTGTAATTTATACAAATATTTTTATCGACTTCAAATATTAAGATTTTAAGACAAAAATTAATTGAAGTTGAATGTACATAAGTAAGAAACTTTAGAAATTTTTCTTAGTTAGATTTTCAAGAAACATGTTTTAATGTAGGTATTCAAAATTATTCTTTTAATCAAACTAGTTTTAGACGTAGAAATATCTAAGAATTCACCAATTATTTATTAAATAGATATATCTCAATAAAAATAAATATAGAAGTAAATATAACAAAGTTGTATGTAATATTTCCTTATAATTATTTCTTTTATGTCTTCGTATTTAAATAACGGTTAATTTTTAGTTTCAATAATCATAATAATTATACAAATAATTGTTTAAAATTTTTTTTTCTGTACTGTCATTCTCAATACGATTTAGCATGACAACATTTAGCATGAAACAACATTGAAAACCGATATCTCATAATGAAATACTATTTATACCCCAATCACTTAATTTTTAAATCTGTTCCTCAATTGAATTAAATTGTAAAAGAATTTAGAAACTAAGAGTATTTTATTGTTTTATGTATTCTCCTTCTGTTTAGAATATATCAGTTTCCTACCACCCAGGATATAAGTTTCAAAGAAAGAAAGACATTTTTTTAATAACACACATGCTTTTAAAATTATATACCATATCTTATTGATTCGTTTGGTGGCAGATAAAATTATGGCGGGAAAATTTCTACCTACTGGTATGTGAACTAAAATACTTAAGGCTTGCATTGTTATACCATTCATTTTTTTATTTAAAAAAAAAGTAACTGACAAAATTGTCAGTACAGTTCACACGCATACCAAGGACACTCAAGATCCATACATATACTTCCAAGCCGAATGAGCATGAGTGTGAGTGAAATTGAGTAAGAAACTATAAGCCGAAATGGAATGAAGATGGAACGTGAGTAATTTTCTTATTTGCATTTACGCGCCAAAATATATGAAATAAAATCTATATTTAAGATGAATTTAATAGAATTACATACAACCTTTTCTTTGTTAGTTATATTGTCATAAAGCGATTAAAAGAAGCAATGTGAATGTGAATGTTTTATAATTCTTTACTAAATCTGTTCAGTTTAGTAATATATCAGAAATATTGTTCTGAGATGAGTACTTATTACTTAATGCGATGAGTCTTGAATATAATTACATGTTTTTGTACCATATATAGAATTGTTTAATTGCATTTTATACTATATACAAACTATATATAACTAGTTAAAATAAATTAAAATACGTATATACCGAAAATAATGATTATAATGAATTGTTTATTTCAAACGTAAATGTGATATTAAAACATAATTAATCCACAAATTGCTCAAATAGAGCTAATGTTAAAATTAGAATGTTTTACACGTACGTGTAGGAAGTAACCGAATTAATACGTATGGAGTAGAATTGCTCTGATTGCCGGAAGATGAAGGTGCTTGATTCCAAATCATATTTCATTTGACATTATTTTGGAAATGGTTTCTGTAAACCAATTTTAACCATTTTTATGGGTTACGTTTTTCAAAGAAATATTTGTATAAATAATAATTGTTTGAAATGAAGTATGTTTTCTTTAATCAAATAAATTGATCGTCCTGAAAAGGACGGTTGTTGTTCGAAAATTTCGAAAGAAATAGTGTTGTAAGATATAGTTTAAGCCTTCTTTTCTGTTTTCTTAGGCAAAAGTACAGCTTGGATGTTTGGTAATACACCACCTTGTGCGATTGTAACACCAGACAACAATTTGTTTAATTCTTCATCATTACGGATGGCCAATTGTAAATGACGGGGTATGATTCTTGTCTTCTTATTATCGCGTGCTGCATTGCCAGCCAATTCAAGAACTTCAGCTGCCAAATATTCCATAACAGCAGCTAAGTAGACGGGAGCGCCGGCACCAACGCGTTCAGCATAATTGCCTTTTCGCAGCAATCGATGAATGCGACCAACTGGAAATTGTAATCCAGCACGATTTGAGCGAGACTTTGCCTTGCCCTTAACTTTACCTCCTTTACCACGACCAGACATGTTTCAATAGTATTTGATTGTTAAGTTGATCTACGTGATCTGAGTTGAAAACAGGCAAACACCAAGAATTTATACCTTTTTCATCCCCTAATGTGAAGAGAGAATTTCTTGAAATTTCTGTTTTAAAAATACATAAATTCTGAGTGAGGGTAGTTTAAATTTGAAAATTCATAAAATTGAAAATTTGAAACTTCACATTTGAAATCATGCCACCAAAAACTAGCGGAAAAGCGGTCAAGAAGGACGGAAAGGCTCAGAAGAATATAACTAAGAACGATAAGAAGAAGAAGCGCAGGAGGAAGGAAAGTTATGCTATTTACATTTATAAAGTATTGAAGCAAGTTCATCCTGATACTGGTATTTCATCCAAGGCTATGAGCATCATGAACAGCTTTGTGAATGATATATTTGAGCGCATTGCTGCTGAAGCTTCACGTTTGGCCCACTATAACAAACGATCCACAATTACTAGTCGGGAAATTCAAACTGCAGTTCGCCTTTTACTTCCTGGTGAATTGGCTAAGCACGCAGTTAGTGAAGGTACTAAAGCTGTCACTAAGTATACCAGTTCCAAGTAAATTTTTTTGTATTGAACAATCAACATTAACTCCAACGGTCCTTTTCAGGACCACAAAAATATTTAATTAAAGTCGATAATTGATCTTAAAATTACTAACATACACTTCACAAATAAATGAACATTTTAGAAATGAATAAAATAATACTGATTTTCGAGCATATATATTTTGAATAATCAGAAAAAATAAGTGAATATAACTAACTGATAATAATATACGTATAAGGTTCCAATAAATACACAAATGCCATGTTTCACCTAAAGTATGTAACAAAAAATTATAAAAATATTTCATTTATGTGTTAAAAATACCATATATAATTAAGTTTTAAATATATTCACTGATCTTTGGCATAAATTAAATTTTAAATCTTTTGAACTTTCCCTTTCAGGCATTTAGTTCTTCTATTAACTGGCATATTCTAGACTCTACTGTATACCATACTTAACAATAGAAACTAGAATATGAAAAATATTGCAGTATGAATTACCCACTTCAACTTTTGCATTATTTTAGCACCTTTACTCCATTCTATTTGTTAGCCTGGACATTTATTTCTTTAACTCATTAAACTGTCAAAGTACTTTCTCGAGCTTGTATACGCTGCTTTCGTTCTCACATTTCCGTCGTCTTATATATACTATATTATAAATATTAAATAGTCAATTATTATTCGCAGAAATTTTTAAAGCCATATACTTGGTACACTAAAGAAAATCTTGAGGAGATCTCAGTTATTAAATTGTGAAAGACTTCCGAGTGAAATCACATTAGAGAACGTAGTAGGTATACGTAAATTATGATCGATTATATCTATTCACAAAAGTTTTGAACTCTTTAAGAATATACTCCGTGAAGCGAGTTACTATATTCTCGATTGAGCAACGAGTTGGGTCAGGAGAGTGATCCCTCTGAATGAACTGGAAAGTAAGCACAATGGGAAGATCTCGGTATGCAGAATATTGGGAGGCAGTATAGTTATGCTGATATTAACATTTCTGTATTATAATACCAAAATTTATATACTTTGGAATGTTCTTCACTTTTTATTAAAAGTATTGTTATCATAAGTTGATAATTTTAACAAGCAACAAAGCTAAAAAACTAATAACTTCAACAATAATTGCTATAAGTGTGAAGTTTATATATAGCGTTATATGCTGATCATCATCAAAAATTATAGTTACAAAGAAGAATGAGAGAATCAATTATCTTTATATATTCATTTTATCTGAGTATTATTAATTTGAATATGATGTTTAACTATCTCTTTTCTTTAATTAATTTTGGTCCTGAAAAGGACCGATGTTTATTAAATAGTATGAAATTGCTTCTTAAGCACGTTCTCCACGAATACGTCTCGCCAATTGAATATCTTTTGGCATAATGGTTACGCGTTTAGCATGAATAGCGCATAAGTTAGTATCTTCAAAAAGCCCAACTAAGTATGCTTCGCTAGCTTCTTGGAGAGCCATTACAGCAGAACTCTGGAAACGTAAATCAGTTTTGAAATCCTGTGCAATTTCACGGACTAAACGCTGGAATGGCAGTTTGCGAATTAAGAGTTCTGTACTCTTTTGATAGCGACGAATTTCACGCAAAGCTACAGTTCCCGGACGATAACGATGTGGTTTTTTTACACCGCCAGTTGCGGGCGCACTTTTGCGTGCGGCCTTAGTAGCCAATTGTTTACGTGGTGCCTTACCACCAGTCGATTTACGAGCAGTTTGCTTTGTACGAGCCATAATTAAACAAATTGTTAAATAAAATTTAATTTAACGAATAAATGTTGAGAGAGTAAATTTCAAAACAAACTCTTATGATCCATCTCAACTGTTCACATGTTCAAACAGTCATTGTTCATTATATCCTTAATATCCTTTACATTGTTTATTTCTACCCTCAATTATTTGAGTGCCATTTTTGAGTAATTTGTTGTGTTTAAGCATTGTCACTCATATCTTTTGTATTGTTCATTTTTTCTATAAATACTGTGCATATCTAGTGTGGAATTTATTTACTGTTTAAGTCTGAATAGACAAGTATTATCTGTACTAAAATTATAACCTCAAAATGACTGGTCGTGGTAAAGGTGGTAAAGGTTTGGGAAAAGGTGGTGCTAAGCGTCATCGCAAAGTTCTTCGTGATAACATCCAAGGTATCACAAAACCAGCTATAAGACGTTTGGCTCGCCGTGGTGGAGTTAAGCGTATTTCTGGTTTGATTTACGAAGAAACTCGTGGTGTATTGAAGGTATTTCTGGAAAATGTGATCCGTGATGCAGTTACATATACAGAACATGCCAAAAGGAAGACTGTTACAGCCATGGATGTTGTATATGCTTTGAAGAGACAAGGTCGCACCCTCTACGGTTTCGGAGGTTAAATAAATAATATTAGTTTAAAAATGCAATACTATTAACACTATATTGCCCAATGGTCCTTTTCAGGACCCGAATATTTTCATTTTTTGAGATAAATAATTCATTTGAACACATACTTGACTGTAATTTATACAAATATTTTTATCGACTTCAAATATTAAGATTTTAAGACAAAAATTAATTGAAGTTGAATGTAAGTAAGAAACTTTAGAAATTTTTCTTAGTTAGATTTTCAAGAAACATGTTTTAATGTAGGTATTCAAAATTATTCTTTTAATCAAACTAGTTTTAGACGTAGAAATATCTAAGAATTCACCAATTATTTATTAAATAGATATATCTCAATAAAAATAAATAAAGAAGTAAATATAACAAAGTTGTATGTAATATTTCCTTATAATTATTTCTTTTATATCTTCGTATTTAAATAACGGTTAATTTTTAGTTTCAATAATTATAATAATTATAATAATTATACAAATAATTGTTTAAAATTTTTTTT
>NC_051847.1:245921163-245937033 GCF_002237135.1 Teleopsis dalmanni
AATTGGAAATTGAAAATCACACTACTTCTGCTTGTTCAGCCACTACAAGTAAGTTTTTTTTTGTAAAACTATATAATTTAGTTCATTAAATAAATATTATCATAAATATTATCTTTATTTATGCCAGTATTATAGTAAGCACAATACTTTTCTGATTTTTATTAGGTCTTCCAACTCCAAGTCTTTCCGATATACTACACGAAATAAGGGAGAGGGACAAGAAGCAGCAAAAGCGGGATGAAAACATAATTAAAGTCGTAAAAACATTAACCGAGGAGGTTATTTCATTACGTCAGGAAGTACGTCTTCTTAAATTCAACACAAATTCTATAAATGAAGTGGAGTCAACCATTTTACCATCGCTACCTCTACATACTGTAGAGGCCTTAGAACAGTTTGATGCGAATTTGGTTGATGAAGACATAAACAAAGCTTTCGTAAGTTAGAATATAAATTATCAACTATATTTGTTTTACAACTATTTTATATTTTCAGAAGCACTTCATTAACAGAGTGGGCGGTGACGAAATGGCCGTATTTTTAAGGCAAAGCGTTAAGCGAGTCATATCTGATGAGCTCGCAATTAATTACACATGGAGAGGAACAAAGGAGAAGAATAGTATACAAACGTATACTTTAATAAAAATAATAAAAAGTAATTTCTTTAATAATTTAAATCTATTGATAAATATGTTCTGATATATAACTTCCCATTCTGTAGATATCTGTCTCCTTAAATTTCCGCAAGTGAATGATATAAAAATGAACTCGGTGCTTCAACAACATTTTGTACATGCAAAAGACCGGATTAAGAAGCGAAAACTGAAATCACAAGAGAGTGATTTGAATTAATTTATAAATAATTTATATATACTTTTTATATTTTTACTTAATTTTTATACTTTTTATAATACAATAAGTGTTTTGTAATAATTTATTAATAATTTATATTATTTACTTTTCTATATTTTTTGCTTAAGTTTTTTACTTTTTATAATACAATAAGTGATTTGTAATAGTTTATTAATAATTTATATTATTTACTTTTTTATATTTTTACTTAACTTTTTTACTTTTTATAATAGAATAAGTGTTTTGTAATATTTTAGCAATTTTTATAATACAATAAGTGATTTGTAATAGTTTATTAATAATTTATATTATTTACTTTTTTATATTTTTACTTTACTTTTTACAATAAAAAATTATTATAAAAAATATAAAAAATAAAATTTTTTAATGTTTACAATGTTTTAAGTTGCAGTACTAAAACCACTCATTAATTTGAGTGGAATGCTCACTATTGAGAATGATCGCGCTTAACGAACATTTGCGCGTCTTCCGCAATGGTTTTGGGAGCAGAAAGCGATTCGTCTAAGCGATTCGCGGACGATGGACAACTCTCTCATACAAAAGTATTGCGGAAGCATCGTCTGCGTTTGAATTAAATACGCTTCCACGAGAAACAAAGCACGCAAAAGCATCGCGGACGATTCTTCCGCGATTAAAAATGTACGCTGGGTAATGTACAATAGAAAATCGTGCATGTACGTGCGCACCAATACTTGAGCTGAAGACAATACACAGTTGCGAGCAGGTTAGTTGTTGGCTTAAGTACTTGAGCTTCACAAAACTTCTGTAAACAAACTCTGAAGTTCTCAATGCAGCTCCCGCTCCGTTGGTTTCGATTATTAATGTGTCTAATATAATAATCAAATAAATCTAACTAATCTAACAATTTTATGTTATTTATAATACGTAAAATACTCATATGTACATTAAGTTCATTATTTATTTATAAAATGTTTATAATTTTGTGATTTAGTTAATTATTGTTAAATGCCAGTGTTTGTAAAAATAAAATCAATTTCGAAATAGATTTTTCTTAATATGAAATAATATGAAATAATATGAAAAATTCAACCTTTATCTCTGCTTAACTTTTTTGATTCTTAGTAAACAAAACTCCAGTGTTTTCATTTGGCCACCAAGTCGATAAAAACTTGAAAAATTGCGTCATATCATAAAGCATTACCATTAACTTTATTTTCTATTAGATTTATCCTAGATATATGCAAAAAACGTAGTAGATCGCGATGTACTTATGTCTAATACACATTATAATAATAACCCTTGGACATAACGCGATCTAACTTGATTGTGATCTGGAAACTTTTGTTTTTAAGTGGTTATAATGGTTATTATATGTTTTTTTTTCAAATTAAAAGAAAATTTCCATTATTCTTATATTAAAATTTCTTGAAGAACTGCATTTTTGATTTATACGACATGTTTACTGGTATGTTTACTTATTCCGTCTACTAACTCATGAGCACATAAAAATAATAGATATAAAACTTACACTCTAGGTATGTGAATTGCATTAAAGCAAAAAAATACCACATATACAAATCATTGACTATATATAAATTAAATATATACAAATTAGATATATACAAATTAAAAAAAAAAATAAATAAAATTTTTCGCACTAGTAATGGCAAGAGTTTTTTGTGAAAAATTTACTTGAGCGGAAAGTCAAATGTCCCAAGGCGCAGTGCAGCAGTGAACCAAAGGTTTGTATCTCAAAACTTAGTTCCTATACGTTTTATACTTGTCAAAGTATTGCACAATGGCGAAGATACGAGTGCCATAATGTAGCTTATTACAGAAATAGCACACAAGTTATGCTTTTTTCTTAATGATTTACTATACTTTAGAGAAATTTATAACAAACAAAACTAAGTTTGAAGTTTTTTCTTAAAAATAAATTTAAAAAATTTTGAACTTTATTTTACAACTATTTTCTAAGCAGCTTCAAGTTTTATTTATATTTTTTAATAAACTGTTTAATTCCCAAAGACCCAAAGTTGCACAAATCTGAGCTTAAAAACGCTCCATTTTATTTAACCAATATTCCAACTATCTTTTAGTTTTTGGTTATAATTGGTGTTACTATCTTATGAATGATTGACAGAAAAATATTCGCATTTCAATAAATAAATATTAAATATTATGCTAACGACTTGCACTTCCCATATTAAACTTAAGCGAAATGCAATTAAATTTTAAAATTCAATTTCATGTAATAAATTTTAGAATTTAAATTTAATTAAAATTTATTTCATTAGCATTTCAACTCAAACGTCCTCGTTTTTAACATTTTTGCTCCTTTTTACCGTCTCCTTTTTTCCAAACCATGTTCTTTGGCTCACTTTCGTTATGCTAATGAAATTATTGCTCAAAACTTTGAGTGAAATGCAAACTTACACTTGAATTGTTAGTCTTCCAATTTTGTATATTTTTTCGAAGCTATTTTTTCTTTGCTTGAAAATATTTTGTTGAATCACAAACATTTAATAAAAAAACAACGGTAAGAGGATAGCTTTAAGTAACTATTTCAAGACCATAGGAATTTAAGAACTTATTAAGTCTTAATATCGCATTACTCGACACAAAAATTTAAAAAAGTAGATTCAGAATTTAACAATTAAAAATAAAAATATAATTAATTAATTCAATTATTCTACAGCTGGTTTATGATTTCGTTCTAATATAAACACAGTAAGTGAAATTGTTAATAAAACTTTCATAGCAAATTAACAAAACTCCAAAAAAATGTACGAACATAAAAGTCAAGTACGGCTTCTGGTTAGTTGGTTAAGGTGCGCTGACTCTGAGCTTCAAATTTGGCAGAACACGAGCTCGATTCCTGGTACTTGCAGTTTCAAAAAAATTATTTACAAATAATTAAATACAGAAATTATTTCCAAGACCACTGATGATGGGTATCTGGCAATACTCGAAACAGCTGTATGGTGAACTAAAAATTCAATTAATTAAAATAATATAAAATAAATTTTTGTTGTTGTATTTAACTGCTGTTCGAAAAACCTCTTTAAAAAAATTAGTTTCACTAAACAGCACTTTAAGCGCAGATCAAAAGAAGAAATAGAAAATAGGCTGCCAAAAAATCTTAATAATATAATCACTAATAGTATGGAAATGAAAGAATAATTTAACAAAAAAATTCCTTAAAACACCACCGTGTAAACATTTAAAGTGTAAAAATAAATATAATCTCCTTAATACTAACTTTTGCTTATAGCTACTTGCATAACTGCAAAAATAAGTATTACACATTTTTCCACTTTTAGGTGGTTGAATATACCTTTCTTCATATACCTTGCTCTGATCCATTCTACCTCAACTTCAACGTAGTACCGATTAAATTAATACTATTCCATTATCCATTTGAGAGTTTTCATTTGCTATGCAACTCAACTCTTTGTCAATGTTTTTTAAAAGTCCTTCAGCTCAACACAGTTCTCCAGTGCTTAAAACTTTGATATTGAGTTGTTAGTAGCTGGGTGTGTGTATGTGTGTATGTGTAAATAGAAAAAAAATTAGTTCACAGTTTTCTTTGTTTCGGTGTTACCCACTCATATTCCACTCCACTCCATTTCATACTCGTATGCATGTGTTGATAAAAAAACTAATAAGGAGCAGGTGACAAAGTGACTCACTTAAAAGTTTCAAGTAGAAAAAGTACAAGTAAAATGGAGAAAAAAATGACATTTATATTTGCGCTCATACATCGAAGCAAACATGTACTCTCTTCCTAACCCTAACCCTCATCATCACTTAGAAATCGAGAGCGAAGAAAATTTAATTAAAAGTTTTGTTTATATAAAAAAGACAAACTATTGAATTAAATTATTATAAACAACAAATTTCAACTTTAAAAAAGTTTCTAAAATGAAATTGTTAAAATTGTTTTTAAATATTGTGTCATTAAATAAATGAAATTCAAATAAATTTTTGACTAAATGATTCTTAACAAAGTGTAAGGAATAGATTAGATTAGATTTGATTTTAAAACGGGTTGCGAACTTGTCACCACGTCACTGCATCGTTTAAGGATTATTGAGGCATACCCACTTTAGTTCCATAGACGAGTATCAGTTAAGAACGCCATTATGTCCTTTGGAGAGATGTTGCCTAATTCTGTTATAAGAGGATAGGCAGTGGATAAGTACCGAAGTCTGAGTCTAGCGAGACTATCACAGTGACACAGAATGTGTTCTGCTGTTTCCTCTTCCTCTGTTTCTTCTGTAAGGAATAACTATAAGTAATATTTATATATCTACACATATAAATATTAGATTAATTGTTCAAACCTACTTATTTAGGTTAATATTGATTTATCACTGAAAACAACAAAATAATTTCTATAAATTATTTTATCATTACAACGTATATGGACAATCAAGCCAAATCTCAAAAATGATTCCTTTTTTGACTTCCCTTAATGTTACTACATCTATTATTAAAACGCATCCCAGGTATGCTTCGTATTACTTTCAGTCATACTCTAAAAATATTTCTCAAAAATTTAGGACATATTTTACAATTTATTAATTGTATTAATTATTTAGATATCTTCGAAATTTGTAACTATAAATATTTCTTAATAAGTTGATATTTGATCATAAAATAGAAAAAAGGTTAGTAAAATAAAAATTCAATCAAGAGATTAAAAATATAATTATCCTGTCACATCTTTATTAGGTAAATCTACTGTCCTTGTAATGGAATGTCTTTTATGAATATGGGTGTGTGCTGTTCTACAAATGTTGTTTATGTCCACACCCACATATGTTTATTGGAAGAGTGTTTGGTAATGCAAACATGACCATTTCACACCAATTTCAAGTGAAATTGGACAGCTGTAAAATTGGCGCACACAAAACTTCTTCGTACACACCACAGCCCCAACTCCCCAACTATCACCACCGGTGCAAAAAGTGGGAAATGTCCTAAATAATGCGTTTAACCCAACCCGTTCTACATTCCTAACTGTCGGCAGTGGTTACAATAACAACAGAGGTGAACTAAAAAACGACAACGGCTTCAGCAAGCAACTGCAACAACAAAACTTGTAACAAAAAACGAGGCTAACAAGGGCCGCAAAATTAAAAAGTAAGAAGATAAAAACGTAATAAATACTTAAAATAATAAAAGAAAATCCCGAGGTAAAATTTAAAAAGGTGCAAAATGTTTAACATTTCGTTGGTAGGAAAACAACAACAATGCAAAAAGGAACAAAAAAAAGAAAAACAAAGAAAAATCAGTTTGGTTTTGTAAATTTTTCGTCTCCTACATACAGCTTTGTTAAGGATTTTGGACAAGAACATGGACATGCTCTCCGAATATGCTAATGTATTTTAGTGATAATGTATGCTATTATCAAAAAATAGTAAATAAATCTTACTACCGTCAGTATGACTTGAAGTGGTCATATTAGATTAATTCAATCTGTTCGACAGATTAGCATTGACCCATTGGTACCTAAAGATACCACATAGAGTTCTCTCCATAAATCTTGTGGTAGACTTTTTTGCGAGAGTAAAGAATATTTAATGAATAAGGGCAAAACAGGGCAACTGCATAAGGGCACAAGGTATACCTATGTCAGCAACTTATAGAAAGGTGCGCCGCTCGAATGCAGAATTGGTGGCTGCCGAATACACTTTCCAATCTCTCAACGCTTTCATAAACATTAGCACCGTCATAACAAACAACAACGATGTCAGCCTAGAAATCAATCAACGATTTAGAGTTCTCTCTTGACAGAGAAAAATTAGCCTTTATAGATTACTCATCCTGCATGTGCTTCTGAATGGAAGTTATCAAAGAATGACGAAACACCACTAGGAGTTTTCGAGAGAAAAGTTTTTCGTAAGATCTTTGGTCATCCACAACTTGGTGATGGTTATTGATCCGAAATAACAACGAGCTGTACATCCTTTATCTCGACATTGATTTAGTTCAGTGAATTAACATTCAGCGGCTTCGCTGACTTGGTTATATTGTGAGAATGAATGACAATGCTCCAGTAAAAAAACTGTTTGAGGTGGTAGTTAAAAGAAGGCGTAGACGAAGACCGTATTTTGGTTGAAGTGATCAATCATTAACTGCACTTGATATAAAAGACTGCAAAAGGCGCACACGTAGCAGAGGCGTCTAAATAGATATACTACGTCAGGTTGAAACCCGGGAAAAGGTTGTTAAGGCCATTTAAGAAAGTAAGTAAGTGAGGAATACTTAAACTTATGTTTCTGAGACACAACTCAAAGTTCTTTTTTACATACGCTGAGGTCACAAGGCAGTCTATATGGTACATAGGATCGAAACAATTTTTTAAAGTCTTTTATTAAATCTTTTAATAGATAAACCAATAACCCATATTTTCAACTAAATCTTTTATGCCCTAGGACTAGTTACCAAACACCGTGGGTTAGAGTAATCGACCTGGCATGCAGGATCAAAAACAGTTTTTAAATTAATTTTATAAATCTTACAATAGATGAACTAGTATCCTGTGCTCTACTTAGTGGCTCTCATTATTCTCATTAACAATTAACACTTTCAAAAATTGGTAGTCTTTTGAGATTATAAGATTAGTAGGCATATAAGTTGACAGAATGTAGTTATATAGATTTCTCATACCAAACCTCTTAATAGTATACACACTTTTAGGCTATTTGTTTTATGTAATACATAGAAGAAACAATATAATAAACTTAAAGTACCGTCATTAAGGCGTGTATGTAACAGAGAAAGTCTACACTTGTAATGTACCTTTACTAAGTGTAAGTAGCATAAATTTCTATAGGTCAAAGAATTTGATACCAACAAAATAGAAAGAAACTTTCCCGAAACGAGAAAAGTGCAATTAAATGTGCAGCGCAATTAGAATGAAAATTACATAAACAAAGGATCCTCTTCGTGTTTTTTCTCGAAACATAACGAAAGCAATCCGTGGTACTACGTCTGAGTTGCATTTTACGAAAAACGCTTTCGTTGACATATGCAACAGCATTTTTACTGCTTCATTTGACTGTGATGAAAGGAGCACACTTCAAGTAAATTTTGGAGGACATGCTTTCAGTCATGACATCGTAAGTATGAAGCCATTGTAAGCACCTACAATCACACATCAACAACTCCAATAGCAGCAGAGCGGCACATGTGAAAGTACGGCGGTACTCCATTCTACAAGCTCGCATTATCTAAATTTCACGAAACAGGCAACGTTTCAAAACAATCTGCATATATGCTGAAGTTCTAGAATACGTGTAAAAAGTTGTTATCCTTACTACTTGTTTTGCTTACTTTACCTCGCCTCAACTCACCCCTCATATGCCTCATATGCATTTTTCTATCTGCAGCACGTACGCAACGCTACAAAAACGAGTCATCAACAACTGGAATTTGTCCTTTGTCAGAGTGAAGCAACAACTGCTTTGACATGCCAAATGTGGAGCAAGTGTATTTGCATGTCCTGCCACTGTACAACTTTTTTTCCACAACTTTTTCGTCTTTCGTTTTTTATTCAGATTTGCATGCCATACTTCTGCGCTATTTTTGCTTGATCCTTTCACATTAGAGTGCACTTGTGAGTTCTGCATTTATCCTGTTTAGAACTTTACTTTTACTGTAAGGATTTCTTATGTTTTCCTAATTCCTTTATATTTGATATCATTTGGAGTTGTTGTAAACAGTTTTAGCTGCTGGCATTTCTGCTTGGATCATTGTGCAGTTAAGCAATATTTCTTTTTGTATTTTAGTTGCTTACAACATTTATTTGAACGTTTTTGCTTGTAGTCTTAAGCTTTTTGGTGTTTGCACGACTTCGAATTGCTTTAAATGCTAGAACGTCGAAAACAATTCAACTTAAAAAAAGTAATTTACAAAAACTAGGGCAATCTCTTCAAAAAATTGAAACAAGAAAACCAGCTTTAAGAAACTACATCCGGATTTTATGCACATTTTAATAAAAATTGATTTCAGGCAGATGAAAAAATCAAAAACTATCACAAATAATTCAATTGAATTTGGTAATGAAAGTTACTTAAATCAACAGATGATTTTTTATTTCAATGGTTTTAGGTGGTCCCATCGTTACATGCCATTTAACAAAACATTTTCCAGATTTGACCTGGTTTGTAGTAACAATTGTTTTTTATGTGTTTTTGTTGAAGTCTTACTTAATTACTTACTGCAGTCCTCTTCTCCCAGTGAAGCATAGTGAGTCAACAATCTCTCTAAATCTCACTCTATTCTATTTGCTGCTCTGCACATTGTGTTCCATGCTTAATCCAACCTCAAATAGTTCGCCTTTAACAGTTCTTCGCTAAGTTTTGGCGGGGGCACCAGCGGCGGAATCCGTCCTGACAAGCTTGTGAAGGAGAGAGGCCTAATAGTTGTTTCTTTATTGTACTCTTTTTTCTCTTTCTAGTGCAATTGTCAAATTATACACATTTTGATTTTCTTAAATATATCCGCATTTTGATAATATGGTCAATCTATATTTGTTTATTGCATCTTATATATGTGTCTATATGTATATTATGATTTGTCACTAAAATACATCTATCTAAATAAATATATCTGGGATCTGTGTCAATTGAAGGAACTAAAATTACTTACGTTAGTTAATGTAACTCTATTGTTAGGATCATACTTTAACAATATTTAAAAGAAATACAATGAAAAAGGAGAACAAAACGGTTAGGACAAGTCGTAGAAACCGGTATATTAGGACAATCCCACTATAACGGCCATATTTCGATTCTTAACCAAATGGTATTATTGAAATTGATTTATTGGTAATCAAAATAATAATGTAGTATTCTTTTATAAGAACTACTTCAGAAAGAACATTTGAATATTATACTCACTCAAATTTGGAATTTCAGCTTTAAATATGTCGTTTTAAAATTAAATTTTATTAAAATTATTCATGCAATATTTAAAAAATATATAACAGAAAAAATTAATTTATCATTTTCTATGCCATATTATAATGTCAAATAAGAGGCATGTCCTGTCCAAATGCTACTCTATGGTCTTTGAAAAAATATCAAAAACATTTAAACATTTGCATAAAAAATTAATTTAGAAACACTTTAAAGACGTGGGTAGGAAATGTTTATATAGGAGTCAGTTTTGATTGATGAAAATATTTTCAACATGAAACCTTAATTTAAAATCTCAACAAAATATATTTTTTAAAAAAATAAATTATAAATTTTAAAAAATTCAAAACCTATTGCCAATAAAAGAATAAATATAAAAATTTAATTTAAGCCTTAAGAAATGTCTACTAAACTTAATGCAGTCCTTTAATGAAATATCTTTTTTTGTATTTATATACGTAATTGCCTCTAGATAAGCTATTAAAGCTAAATTAATAGGAGACTTAAATTTCAGTTCGAATTCTTATTAAAAAAATAATAGCCAAAATTCGATATAAACTATTTGATGTAATTTCGAATAGCAAAGCACAGCTGTGAGCAATATATTGACGTAGTGAAGTGAGTTAAGCCTAAAGTATGAGAACTTCCTTCAACGCCATTCTCACGCATACGAAATGTTTCATTCCTTCTCATATATTCTGGCAACAGCAGCGAATGCATCGAACGTGATAAAACTTCTGAAATCCAAATCATAAATAATCGCTTCCTTTAGTGAAATATACTACGAAATGCCGAAATGAAACACATCCACGGGTAATACTGGTACGTTCCACGTATACTCGCATAAGCTGGTGTCTTGGAATATTCGAATATGTTTTTGGCAAGTTTGCGTTTACGTTACACTTGAATTGGCAAATGCTTTATGTCAAAAACGATAAATTGTTATGAAGCATTTCGGAGGAGATTTTCATTTTGAACTTTAATAATATCTGCTCAATCAAATGGCATTTATGTGTATGTTTGCATTGAAGATAATGTATATTGTATATGCTTGGCAATATGACAACAATAACAACACGCCAAACTTACCTTCTAATGAACCTGTGTATATTCTTGAAATGTCATAATCCATTGGTCCTTGTGTGTTTTCAATATGCACATCGCCGGCAAACACCGAGAGTGGATTCTGACGCAACACCAAGCGAAACTCTCTGAAAAAGGCAATAAAAACAGAATTTAGCAAATTAGAAATATCGAAATACATTGAAACTCTGCAAATATTCATACAAACTAAACTATAAGCAATAAAGTCAATGCTGACAGTGAGGCAGAATATTGGGATTGAGATACTCTGACAAAGTTTGCAAAGAATTTTTTCAAACTCAACGGGTACGCTGTATTCAATGGCGCTTTAGGTGACATGCAACGAACAATGTGACAGTTACTGTGTCACGTGTAACATCACTAATATTCGTTTTATATGTGTAGTGTTGTAGCGTAACGTTGGCATGGAAGCTGTCCATTAAAATCAACCAAATTGCGAAACATCACGTTTGTGCATGGTTCAGACGCGTGTGCATATTTCTGTGCATAGTTGCGAAAGAAGAAACGTTGAAATGTAGCTGAAATGCCAGCCAGGATGTCAGAATCCTACTTTATGAATTTTT
The DNA here is from genome assembly GCF_002237135.1 of Teleopsis dalmanni. Lineage (NCBI taxonomy): Eukaryota > Metazoa > Arthropoda > Insecta > Diptera > Diopsidae > Teleopsis > Teleopsis dalmanni. The sequence continues at coordinate 245,932,595 of NC_051847.1, forward strand.
ATTGACATACGACAAATGCTTTCGACATACTTTGCAGTTTGGCATTTCTATTAATTAGTGTTGAAAAAATATTAACTCGCCCTTTTAGAGTTCATGCAACTTCCGATTCACAATTCCTTAAAGGTTATTCATATTTTTCATGAAGATGTCTATTTTCAGTTCAAATTAATATTATTTAATATAAATAGTGTAAAATAACACACTTTATAGCAAAAAAAAAAATTTCCACTTTAAATTTATAACTTTTACTGAGTTTAATGTGAACTAGAAACATAATAAAACTTTGAAACTTTGAAACTTTGAATGTCTAAAGGTACGAGTGCAGCATACGCCTTTGGGGGACAGCACAATAAGAATAAGCAATTCAATACGAGAAAAAATGTACTTCAGGTGTTAACACTTCAGTAAGGCAACACGCAGCATAAAAAGGTACTAAGAGTTGATTTATGCCAAAAGCATTTTTTTCATTTTTTCCATTTTCCAATTATTTAAACTGTTTTTCTTTCTTTTTTTTTATTAAATAGCATTTTAAATTTTCTTATATTCGTATCTTTGTTTATTTCTTAAGCACGAAAAACGCGCACTTAAGTCTTGTACTTAATCTTTTATCTTCATTCCAAGTACAAAACAGTATCTTCAAGTTTAATCTATGTGCCATTTCTGAAGTGACTATACTTGACGCGGGGGAAATTGCTGAAAGCATTTACATAAGGCACAAGTTGACCGCATTTAGTGCTGGCACCATTTTTTAATGTATTTAATCATGTGCACTTCCATATATGGATACGAGTGTGTGCGCCGCCATACGTTTGTGCAAATCGTGCTGTTTTATATGCAATATTTTGAAATTGATATTGATAACATCGTCCTTCAAATACGTTTGCTTTGCTTTTGAGGTGAAGAGCTGTAGTACAAGTAACACTTGTGTTCGCATACCCTACACATATTTTTACAATTGTGACTGCTTTGAGTGACATTTCAATTTACTGTTGTTGTATAGAAAGAAGAAACCAGCCTATGGCGCTACAAGTCACAACACCTTTCTGGGCTAACATATCTTATTCACCCAGGCTTGTGCGGATGTGTGCATTTGCTTATGTTATTCTGTTTGCACTCAATCTAAATTATTTTTCAAAATTTTTCTAAAATGTTATTCTATGGTAGGAAATTTAGAAGCTTGTTCTTTATTTAATCTGTTTTCCTAATGATAGGACTTTTAACACATTTAACAAAGGCTTAGCTTAGCGTATTTAGGCTAAATAAAGTAAAATCTAAAAAGAATACACCAATAAAATGATCTTTACAACCTCTGCGATCCGATCTAGACCTTCTTCTTCTAATACTTGCTGTCAATTTGTTGAATACATTTGGTTGTGAATATGCATATATATAAGCTGTATACTATAACATATTCACTAATATTTCAAGAACGGTGGTTATCTATCCATTCATTCCAAACTTTCAATGTAATTTTAACATTTTATCTTATTTAAAAACATAACCAAAATTTAATTTCCATCCATTAATTTATTCCCTCTTTACAAGCCATTTAAAGTCAAGGTTCCAATGCTTTTTTTAATAAGACAAAAATTTGAATTCTTCTTTGTAATTAAATTTTTGCTTAAGAAAAGTTTAAAGGGACAGAAAATATATAGCAAATTGGCATGTGTTAGATTTCTGCAAATATTCCTTTTAAAACTGATAGTTTATAAGGGAACTGGTTTAACTATTTCAAACTCAAAACATTAAAGACGACTAACCTGAATGACCTCTTTAGTAACACCTGAAATCGACATAAAAATTCAGTTTGTGGTTGTGGTCGATTTACCGAGATATATTTAGTAAAAGCGAAAGAAGGAAATCTTTGCTTTCGAAGGAAAACGAAGAAAGATATGTTTTGCAAGCACTTAGGATAAGATCTGGAGTTCACAACATGATCTTTAAATAAAAACAAGAGATAACGAATAGTTTAGATTCGACATTTCGGGTCCGAGTTCGCGTCCATTTCTTTCGATGACTTTCAAATAATATATATCACACAAATGAGAGAAATCACTTCAGCAAATTAATTACAGACTAAGACAGACTAAAAGAATTATGAATTTTATTTATTAAATAGAAATGCAACATTTTTCTTACTTCATTTAGTAGCGAGTACTATTTTTCAAACAGACAAACAGAAAATGTTAAATATTTTATTGATGATGACAGTGACAGTGACGGTAACAGTGACGGTGACAGTGATAATGATAATGAAATTATGTGTCAATTATGGCTTCAATTACAAAATAAAAACACTTGGTAAATAAAAGGAAATGTGAGTTATACTTTTAAGTGAAAATTGAGATAAAATTAAACAAAATACATTTTAAGTTGTTATTAGATATTTTAATTTAATACTTTTGATGAACTTTCAAAACAAACAGATTCCGAACGAAACTTATGTGTTGACAACTTTTGCAAATGCTGTAGCTAATTTTCCAAGAACAAAGTTGACAGATACGACGTCGGCATGCTCATCTGTTTAGGCGTATCTTGTAGTACAAGAAATGGCAAACATGTCTCGCATGTTGTACACGTACGTAAACCAAAGTATTGTTATAACTATAAACAGTTGATATGAAGAACACTACATATAAATCCCAATAATAAAATAAACCATATAGCTGAATCTCGAGGAAGATTCTACCTTCTTTAAAGTGAAAATATATACGATCGATAGTGGATCAGAATAGCTTTTAAATAATTTCACTAACATAAAAAAAAATATTTTTATCTTATTGAACGGCACATGATTTATTAACAAGGAATATATACTTATGTATAAATTAAGCGTTAAGACCCCTCATCCCTATCTACGTGTCTGATTTGTAGGTGTACTCAATAACTTTACTGGAAACCAGTCAGACATCAAGTCATTTTAATAACGTAACGTTATACTAAAACTGTTGATACACTTAAAAGTATTTATTAAATATATATATATAAATATTTATATATATATTATATTATATGATAGGTATATTAGTATTTACATCATCATCATACATAAAAAGTATGCTTTACTTCATTAAATATTATGTATATTTCTCGGAAGTCTCCATATATATAAACGACATTTTAAATCAGACTATAGTATCTATAATACGATATATACAAATAAATCTTAACACACGTTTTATACGATTACATAGTTTAATTAATGGTCTTTTTCACAGGTATTTATAAGAAGTTAAGATAAGAATTATTAGAACGTGTCTGTAAGTTATGAGAGATTAGTTGTTTTAATAAAACAATTTGATTGCAATCTTTGTAAAGAAATCATGTTTACAAAAACCAATTTTTATTATTAATATATATGATGTTTTTCATAACAATATATAAATCGTAAAATAATTATGTATGCATTTCATTCAATAAATATGGTTATATATATTACTAGCAATAAAGCGTGCTTTTCAGATTTAATAGTCAGACCAAATTAAAAACCTAAAACGTTGCCAAATATTTATATATCATACTTTATTACTCCAATGTTTTGATACATTCACCGTAGTATAGTTTTGATATTTCATAATCAGATTATTATTTACTCTGGTCTCTGTAATATTTTCTTGCTAAAAAACAAGGTTAAAGTTGCCTCTAAAGCAATGGTTCGCAACTGGTGGTAGGCGGACACCAGGTGATTAACCACGAGATGGTTCAAAATGGTCTGTTAATCAAATTTAACAGGTATGGATACATAGTTTGTAGTTTGTCCACTGAGACCTCATTTACTAGAAAATAAGCATAAAACATTTTCAAATAATTATATATCTATTTTTTAGCCTATATATAAAGCATATTAAAATAATAATACAGTTTATAATTCTTACTAAAAACAAAAATATTAAAGTGGTCGTCCTTGACCAAGAAAAGCTTGGGAATCACTGCTCTAAAGGGTATTGACTTGGGTTTACAAAGAAAAATCTAGAAATGAGCCGTCCCTACATTATGAGTATATTGAGAATATTAGTTTAGGCACACTTTTAGTGGTAGTTGACTACCATGTTATATATCTCTTTGGGTTACACTTAGTATAATATTATTTTAATATAATTAATTAATCAGTGAAATTATAAATTAATTCTTGAAAACACTTGAAAAACAGACCGATCTTTAAACTAAAATAAGTCAAGTTAGAATTTTAAATTTTCTTAAGCAAAAGCCAAGAAGAGTTTAAAACTTTGTTAGTTCGACTAGTGGAATTGATGGATTACATGAGGTAAATACATTTCTAAACGAATAGCAACAGATGATGTGGTGAAAAAAGCAAAACAGCTGTTAAAGCTGGTAAACTGGAAAAACGACAGGTGTGTAGAAAATAAAATATTGACTAAAATAAAAAAAAACACTTTTTTTTTATTTGTTTGCAGAAATATTTAATGTTATTTTTATTA
>NC_051847.1:245937133-245948357 GCF_002237135.1 Teleopsis dalmanni
ATTTGCGTACTTGGTTCTATGTATGAAAAGCTTGGGCGTATGATGGGTCGTTCATATGAAGAAACAGTTCAGATACTCATACGCACGCTACGCAATGCAGAATCACAAACCCGTATTGAAATTATGGTCACATTGGAAAAGGTTTGTATTTACTTTTACTTTTTAAATTTGAAACTGTAAAATATATATCATTTTATATATCATCTTACTTAAAGGTGTGCGCTGGCATGGGCACCGCTATATCTAATGTCCATAAAGATGTATATAAATCCACAAAACATTGCCTTACAGATCGTGTAATGGCCGTTCGCGTAGCAGCAGCAAAATGTATGCTTGAAATGATCAATCATGCATCCTTTCTTTATCAAACCGAACTGGAGAGTTTAGCTACGCTGTGTTTCCGAGCTTTCGATGGAAGTAACTATGAAGTACGTTGTGCTGTAGCTAAGCTGCTTGGTACTTTGTTAGCCTTCACTCAACAACCTAATGAAGCACTGAATAGAAAACCTGTAGCACAGGTTGTACACGGTAAAAATATGCCGCGCAATGTTTCATTGGATGAAGCATTAGGCATTTTAATGTCAGGTTTTCTGAGAGGTGGAGTATCATTCCTTAAGGGTACTGGCGAAATTATTAAAGGCAGTTCCGGCGTTAATCGTGAGGTACGTGTTGGCGTTACACATTCCTATGTAGTGTTTGTGCAATTTATGGGTAGTGTTTGGTTGGAACGTAACCTTAGCACATTTCTAGTGCACGTTTTAGATTTAGTAGCAAATCCAAAAGCGGCTTCTTCACATGTCGATGCCGTCTACTCACGCAAGTGTATTAATTTTATATTACGTTCCATAATTGGTAAAATGTTGGGAGAAAAAGCACAAACATCAGCCTGTAAAGAACTCATACATATTGTGGCAAAACAAATGAATTCCATTGATTTTAATCCAGAAAATGCTAAGGATTCCAATCAAGAAACGCTATTTAGTCAGCATTTATTGGTGTGTGCATTGCAAGAACTTGGTTCATTAGTATTAGGCTTAGGCACAACTGCTCAAAATTTACTAAATGATAATACATTAAATTCCATTGATGCTACCTGTGCTGTATTGGTGCATCCTTGTGCCGCAGCACGTTTAGCAGCAGCCTGGTGTTTACGTTGCTTTTGTGTAGCCGTGCCAAGTCAAATAACGCCTCTAATAGATCGTTTTGTTGAAGCCATTGAGCATATGCGGTCATCACCAGAAGCTATAGCCGGTTACAGTTGTGCATTAGCGGCCATTTTGGGTAGTGTACGTTACTCACCACTTGGCATACCACATACCAAAGGCAAAGTAGTATTCAATACAGCTGAAGAGTTACTACGTTCAGCTTCCCAAAATAGTCGCATGTCATTAAATAGAACTCAAGCTGGTTGGCTGCTTATAGGCGCTATAATGACACTTGGTTCATCAGTAGTGAAAGGTCTTCTACCGCGAATGGTATTGCTATGGCGTAATTCATTTCCACGCTCAAATAAAGAATTGGAGTCGGAAAAAGCACGTGGCGATGCGTTTACCTGGCAAGTTACACTGGAAGGGCGTGCTGGAGCTTTATCAGTTATGCATAGCTTTCTGTTAAACTGTCCGGACTTATTAACTGAAGATATAACACGAAGACTATTAACTCCGATCGAGAGTGCGTTAGCAATGCTAGTCAAGTAACTTTATTTATAATTTACAATAATCTCTTTTAAACCACTGTCCAATTATATTTATAGCTTATCTGCTGTGTTAAAAACTTATGGCACACAACTTAAAGCACCAGCTGCAATGGTACGTTTAAGACTTTATGAAACGCTTACATTATTGCCACCAAATGCTTTGGAGTCATCCTATACACATTTATTACGTATGCTTGTATCGGAATTTACGCTGGCGGAAAATGCTGCAAATACAACCAACTCCTTGTTGCGTGCCTTATGCCACGGCGATGATTCAATTATTTTAGGAACTTGGTTACAAGAAACCGATCATCGTACTATTGAAGATCAGGTATAAATATCGTTTATTTTACTGACTTGCATGTTAAGTTTATATACGGAAGAGGGAAAGAAAAATTGTAATATTTCCACTTATAGTCTCAATAACAAAATGTCCTTAATTGGCACAGTATCGGACAAAACAATTGCACTGCATTTTTACATTTTTTTAAATGTTAATTAAATATTAAGTTTAAAAAATATATATAAATAACTTTTTATCATTGGTAGGGATTACAATCACAAAAAAAAAATATTTTTTGTTCTTTTCTTTATTTGAAATGATTCGAGCATGCTCACATTTTCACTCCTCATAACAAATATTTTAACAGTCACAGTGTGTTAAAAAATGATTATCTGTATAAATAAATGGAATCTGTCTATTAAATTTTTTTTTATTAAGTGATGTATTTTTAAATTTCGCGTATTACAAGTGTACATTAATTTTTTCTTCAGATTCAAATAATATTTAAACTGATTCGAAACAATTTATTATATTCCCCTACAGCGATTGTGATAAATACCTTTTTAAAAAAATATGTCTCCAGAAATATAGGATACCTATAATTCTTGTTTTTATTATTTGGATAAATACATCTAAAATAAACAAAAATAATTCCGTAGGAGTGAAACCTTACATCTATACATGTTCTTTTTATTTCATCAAGGCTAAAATGCGAGGCTATCTGTGCCTCGTCACTTAAACAAAGCAGTATTATTCAGTAATAATTGTCAAGATTTGTGTCTTTTAGAAGTAAATTATTACAATTTCTGTGTCACTCTACATAACATGGCCCTTATGATTTAGTTTTTATGGATTTTTTTGAAATAATTACACAACCCTAATAGATCTGCTTCTTGCTCTATTGAAGGTGGAGAGACTTGCATAACTGTTATATTATTGTCACAGATGAAATGAAATCAGATTTAAACACCTAAGCACTCCATTTATAATTCAGTAGATTTGTTAGCTTGTTAATGATATATATAATCTATTCAATTTTACGAAGAGCCATTGACTCAGAGAGGTTAAGGTTTAATGATAATTTCATAATTATATGAAATTTGGTATTACTTAAAATTTAATTAAATATGTTTTTTCCGATACTGTACTTTTATTTTAAATGTTGTGAAGTATCATATCAATATATATAATATATATGTATATACAACTTTATTAGTTTTCTACAACCAACTAATATTTATATTATTATATTTTTAAAATGTTTTCTGAAACGAATTAATATTTAAACTATTATAGAATATACTATATAGTATATTAGATCATAATTCACCATAGCATATTCATTATATATGCTCTATCTTTATAATATTTCATTAACAATATTTTTTAAAAATATTTTAATATATAGTTATCCAAATATATATGAACTTACATATTCAATTATTTTTATTAACACTATTTACCTAGGCTATATGTCCCGGGTACAAGTTTTAATTTGTTGTTTATAAATCTTATTACAAATATTTATATTCATTAATTTGTTTTTTTTTACAGAAAAAAAACAAATTAATTGCAAATTAAAATTTTAAAAATAAGAATAGAAATATATATTTATATATAAAAAGTAAATAGTACTTTTTAAAACTGGCCATCTATTGGTAATCACATACGCCAGTAAAGTCAATCACTCCTTAGATTTACCTAGTTTAATACGGTACAACATTGACTTTTTCTGAAAAATATTTCCACTGACTGAAAAGCAACTGTTTGTGGACGTAGAAGCGATATAAAAGTGTCAGGATCTGATGTCCTGAGAACATCTCCACTGACGTTATAAAACACACATTTGAAAAGAGAGTTTATTTTAAATACATTAAATAGGCCAGTCCAGTTTATTTTAAAAGGCACCTTGTACTAAAAATTGAAAAAAAAAATTTTTATATATTAACATAATTTAATTTTTAGAGAGGGTTTTTAAACAATAGTGAATTGGAACAAGATTTTATTATTTGTAATTAATTAAATTTTTTGCTGACAGATGTATGATCTGATTTGAAGGCAAATAGCTAGCCAAATAATCATTTAATTAAAAATAATAAAATTTTGTTGTTGCAATTCACTACTGTTAATTTTACACTTCATTCTCTCATTTATAATTATTATAATAACTCTTTGAAATTGTATAGTGAACTATACTTGTTTTTATGAATAAACAAAAAAATTGACAAAACTCTAAATTTGAATAAAGCAGGATGCTTTAAAAACCTCGTTCGTAACTCTATATATATCACACCAGGAGTAATACACTGTTTCTTTTTTTTAATTGTTCCGTTTAAAAGCCTTAAGTAAGTTACTAAGCAAATTGTAGTTCTGACAAACTAGTTTTTTCTTTTTGTTTATTTCTTTATAATTTACTATTAAAATATCTTTATTAGTAGTAAAGTGTTTGGTTTAGACATCAAAATAATTTATATTTGAAAACCTCTCGAATATGGAAGAGTGCTTGAAAACGGCAGGCCAATGGATATCTATCTATCTATATGGTCGTGTGCACAATTAATGACCATGTAATATGATGGCCACATGACGGATAGTTACGTTACGTTGTATACTCTTTTTGGTCATGAATAGAGAAACAAAATTTCTTTTTTTCTCAACTTTTTAATTTACATTATAAACAAACGCCATTTCAAATTTAACGTGACCATGACCAGGCAAAAAGTTAATGCCATTTTTTGACCGTTTAATCAATTTAGCGTCAAAAGTTAATATGTAATAAAGACGTATTTGGCATAAAAGTTGAGTTACTTGTTTATGTCATTTAAAATGGCATTGTATAACAGCATCATAAAACCAATATTAACTTTGGTATTCAGCTATTGAGTAATGCTAGTGTTTCAAATATTGAAATTTTAATAAAGGACTCCAAACTTTGTTAATAGATAAATACACGAATCTTTAACTATCCAATTCAAACTTTATTTAGTTTTACTTTGAACAAATTCCGAAAAGTTCTCTTTCACAGAATTCAAAAACTGAACATTTCTGAAATTGAATTTTACATTTCAATTCAAAAAATTTATTGCTTACTTGCGTCCCCACAAAAGTATCCAAAGAACTCAGTCAAAAATATTGAGTACAATTACTGGTGCCCCATGGTTTATTAAGAATATAAAAATTTCCTTAGTTAAAGCTGAATTTGACAATATAAGAAAAAAATACAATAAAAGCCTGACAGAATATTTTAACCCTTTAGCAAGGAAGTTCGCATTATTTCCTACCTAAAAACAGCTCACCGTCCAGCCATCAATTAATATTCAATAGCTTGAAGAAAAAACCGAAACTTTCTTTTTATTAATCTAATAAAGTTTAATTGCTTTTTTAATAAACCACATAACATTCACTCCAATGAAATTTAACCCATTGTTCTAAGTGAGGTTCGTGATATAAGGTTTACTTATTTTATTTTATACAATGTATGGTTAAAATAAAAAATTGTAATATTAAGTAATTAGTGATATGATTTTAAAACTTATTGTTAGTCTCATTCTAAGACAAGATACAATAAATAAATGTATAACTATTTAAAAAAAAATAACATTGTAAAAACTAGGCATTAGTTATTCCATATGTAATAAATTAACATATATAAATTTTATCAAATTTATTTTTCCCTGTCGATAAATCTCTAATTAATATTTTTATTTAGGTATTTAAATATAACACTATTATTAAACCTAATTCAATATTGGTATATTATGGTATATTATTAGAGCATAAGAATGTTGTTATAGCATTCGATGTTATAATAATTATGATGCATTTTAAACAATCCAAACAATGATGCGTGATATAATTATGATTAAACTTAATTCCACAGTGAGCTGTGAAACTCGATGATGATAATGATAGTAATATATTTATATACATTTAGTATATATATACTTAATAGTGATTTAACTATATAGTAAATATTAATTCGTTACCAAGAGATTTAACCACTTGTATATATATATGTATATACATATATACATGTCTGTAAAGCGGACATGTGCATCTTCCTAGCATTAAGAAAGTTGTAAATTATTTATAATCCAAATGCCAAGGATAATCGACATTACATACTAACATTATTTCTTTTTATGTATTTTTGAATTTTTCCTTATTGCATATAAAATAAATTCTCCTCTACGTTGACCGCCTTAACAAATCAAATAATTTTGGGTATTGCATTTTGTACAATTTGATATCAAAATAAACAAAAACAAAAAAAAAACAAAATAATACTAAAAATGAAAATGAAAATGAACAAATTAAACCAAACAAGATGGAGCCAAATCGTAAATCAGATGGGGAGCATGTAAGTGTTGTTTGTGTTTTCTGTGAACTAAAATTTTATTTCGCTGTATTTCTTGTGTTTTTATGGTTTCACTTAAAGAGCATTTAGTTTGCTACTTCTAAGCTCTACACTATTTGGCGTTGAGCCAAGGATTTTTATAAGTTTTTCGTTGAATTCGTACGTGCATGTATGTTATCCTTTCTTATATTAAAAATTTTTATTTTATTTTCTCTCATTTGCTTGAATTTTTAAAGCTTAATAATATAAGATTATCGATTTGTTGTACAGCTTTATAAAATGCATAATGGTTTCCTTTTACTTTGTACTTTATTTATACATACATATGAATTACATTTTTTGATATCGTTCTACACATATAATAATGCATATATTGTTTGCTGTAAAATTGCAGTTGCAACCAAATAGCGCCGCTGGGTCGGGTGCTTTAGAACATGATCCTTGTTGCTTGTATCGTCCTCCAACAGTTGGTGTTATGAGCGCAGCAGCCATTAGCAATGCCCTAAATGCGAGTAATAAAATAGAGCAATGTCCTGGTCCACTGCCTTTAGGTGTGGCAGTTATTGATATGTCGGTTTCGTTATTCGGCCTAATCTTTCCAAAAGTCGCCAACAAACACCGTTTACAGATGTTGGAACATTTTGGTGAGTGCATTCGACAAGCTAAAAGCAGCCGCCAAGAAGCTGTGCAAATGAATATATTCACTGCGCTCCTAAGCGGTCTAAAAGGTTTAACCGATAGTAAATCAGGCATTGGTGAAGAAAACGTTAAGAAAAGTGCAACTAATTTGATTGTTGCTGCATTGGTCAGCTCAAATGCTACACTACGTTGTGCAGCTGGCGAAGCACTTGGACGTATGGCACAAGTCGTAGGCGATTCTCGATTTACGGCTGAATTGGCACAAAATTCATTTGATAAACTAAAATCTGCCAGAGATGTTATAACGCGTACAGGTCATTCTTTGGCTTTAGGATGTTTGCATCGTTACGTTGGTGGCATGGGGTCTTCACAGCATTTAAATACAAGTGTATCTATACTGTTGGCACTAGCACAAGACACCTCATCACCAGTTGTGCAGGTTTGGTCGTTGTATGCTCTATCGCTTATAGCCGATTCCGGTGGGCCGATGTTCCGTAATTATGTAGAAGCTACTCTATCGTTAAGTTTGAAACTTTTACTTGCGGTACCACACTCTAATGTTGATGTACACCAGTGTGTTGGACGTTTGCTGAATGCATTAATTACAACTGTTGGTCCAGAATTACAAGTAAGTAGAATATAATTTTTTTCTATTTACATTAACATTAATCATGATATTATATTCAGGGTAATGCAGTCGCTGTTTGTGCTATGCGGTCTTCATTCTTGTGCGCGGCTTCGATAATGCAAGCACACTCCGATCCACTTGTGCAGGCTGAAGCTACCGGTTGTCTACAGCAATTGCATCTGTTTGCTCCGAAAACCGTGAACCTATCAACTCTAGTGCCTACACTAGTTAATACATTATCAAGTAATTATCTTATGTTACGCAAAGCTGCTGTACGTATGGCTCGACAGTTATCACATCGAGAAGCTAAAGAAATATGTGAATTAGCGCTTTCAATTACACCAGAACAGTATCCGGATCTTGTCATCACCGAGTTTGGGCTTCCTGGTTTATTATTCGCTATGCTAGATTCAGAAACTGATGCTGAAATGTTGAAAAATATACACGATACGCTTACTTCCATGTTACAAATGTTAGCATCAGATAACCTTAGCTCTTGGTTAAGCCTTTGTAAGAATGTTTTGACTGTTGCTGTGGAAAATGCAGCAATACAAGATGAAAGTAACACAACAAAAAGTGATCCTTCTAATAAGAATTCAAATGCAGCAGATAATGCAACAAAAGATGATAATGACGATGATGATAATGCGGATGATGATGATGTCGCTGAATATCATGCTGAGGAAAATACTTCAACACATCCTGCTGTGCAGCCACGCTGGCCTACACGTGTATTTGCTGCGCAATGTGTTCGGAAAATTATCTCCACTTGTGAATCAGCAAATCCTATACATTTTGATTTGATACAAGCTAAAGAAATGCAAATGATTAAATCTCGTGGTGATTATTTAATTTTACATTTAGCAGAATTGATACGTATGTCATTCATGGCTGCAACTTCTGACTCAGATCAATTACGTTTAGAGGGGTTACGTACACTACAGGAAATTATAGATCGATTTGCTGGTGTGCCTGAACCGGAATTTCCTGGTCATCTATTATTGGAACAATTCCAAGCACAAGTACGTCTACTAATAAATTTTTTGTTGTTGTTATTGTTGTTGTTGTTATAAGTTCAAATATTATAACAAATCTGAGGTCTGCAACAATCGAATTTATATGAAAATATATATATTTAATCAGGGTGTCTAGTCATACTGTTCAAATAAGTCAATAGTCATAATGGGGTTTATATTTAGAAATTGATCAGCCATTCATCTGACAAACAGTACAGTGGCCTAAACAGGATTGTACCTAGGGGGCTTATATTAGAAAATAATTATAGTGTTTTCGCAGTATATTTTCTGTCGATTATATTGTCAAGAGGAGATCTATTACCTAGTCTAATGTTTCGGCATTTCCAAAAGAGGAGATTAAGTAATCAATAACCAATAATAAATTTTTTGCTGAATTTTTCTTTTAATTCGTTTTTGTTGAACAAATTTACTTTATATAAAATAATACTTAATTTAAGTGCCTCAGACTGGCTTAGACTGACGAGTGCAAGAGGAGTATTATTTTATATAACAAAATATTCATTATTTCAGTTAATTATTATTTAATAAATAAATGGTATACATAGAAATAAAATTAACCAGAATGATCACTTAAAAAAATATTTAAATATTGTTATATATTATATTTCTTATAGGTTGGTGCTGCTTTAAGGCCTGCATTTTCACCAGATACACCATCACATGTAACTGCGGCAGCATGCGAAGTTTGCTCAGCTTGGATTGGTTCTGGAGTAGCACGAGATTTGAATGATTTACGACGCGTACATCAGTTGTTAGTATCATCACTTGATAAATTACACTCGAAAACCAACAGCACACAACTTTACAACGAATCTATGGCTACACTAGAGAAATTAAGCATTTTAAAAGCTTGGGCTGAAGTATACATTGTTGCTATGATCGGCAATGGTTCAGCACCGGCTTCTATGTTTCAGAAGAAACTAACAACAACCAACAGCATTTCGCCGTTAACTACAGGCTTAGACTTAGATAATGGTGATTTAATGAATGATGATTTCGGTGATTTTGAAAGTCATGGTGAAAGTTTGTTAAGCTTAGTTAAGCCAGAATTAAGCAATTTATCGACGCATTGGCTGGCAGCTATGAAAGATCACGCGCTTTTATTATTACCAGCTGAGTTTCAAAGTCAGTTACCACATGATGGAGGTGCATTTTACACTACTGATACCATAAACTCTTCCAAGCCTCACTATTTGACATCATGGCCCCCAATACTTTATGCAGCTTCCTTATGGCTTAAGGATGAAGGATTTGCTTTACATTTGAACACGAACTCCGCTAATTCTAATGGTGTTGCGGATAAGACAAATTTTGAAGCTAATAATAATATAACACATGGTTCACTATCAGCAGATCGTTTCCATATGATATTTGGAATTTGTATGCAAGCATTATGTAGTACACGTACTTCGGAAAAACCCAAAAATGTTTTAAGTTGTCTACAATCTTTATACACAATTTTCGATTCGAATTGGGCACGACAACAGTTAGTCAAAGATAAAGCTTTAACGATTGAACTTTGCAACGTTTTACATCGCCAAATTTTAACGCGAGATGAGTTATTGGTGCAGTTACTCTGCATGGAAATTCTCAAGCAATCCATACAAGCCGCAAAAGAAGACTTGGAAACAAAAAAGAATGTATATCTGGAACAGCACAAAAATACGGATAATAGTGAAAATATTTCACTAAACACAGAAATAGAAAACTTAGGCGAAGGTGGTACTAAAGGTGAAATTCCGCCTGGCGATTCACATGTGTATGCAGTTTTAGAAGTGTGCTTATGCGTTTTTGTACGACAGATACCAACTATGAATCCTAGTGCTGCCAGCAAATTAAGCACAATACAATTTCAGCAAGAACTAGCAGCAAAAAATAGTTCTTCGCAGTCTTTCTTTTCAGTACTATCTGAAGATAATGGTATGCTAGTTGCAAGTGGTCTACAATGTGTTGAGGAACTTACAGCACTCTGTTCACCACAAGGTGCACTTACAATTCTACCAACTATACTGTTCATGACAACATCTATTATAAGAGAGATTGCCAATAAATCTTCGATTGACTCAACTATACTAGCAAATACAAGTGCGGTACAAGCCGCATTGCACACACTTAAATCGGTATGTATTGATAATTGGGCAAAAAATGAAACAGTATCAAGCGATTGGCAACAACTGCTACAAAGCGCACTTGCAACTATAATTGACTTGACAAAAACTGCTGGTGATGATGACGAACGCAAAGTCGATGAAGTGACAATGTTACTTGCTATAGCTGTTTTTATATTACATACACCGGCTTTCTTGATATCAGCTCCTTCATTGCAATATCCATGTATTAATCATTTTCGACAATGCATGCAATCTGATAATTTGTCAGTCAAATTAAAATGCATTCAAACAGCTCGTTCGATTTTTTCAAAAGCTGATCTGAAGACCTCTACACCATATATACATGCCCTAGCTCCACGCATCATCGAAGGTTTATATATGGAAACAACAAAAATACCACGCACAGATATGGAATTGCAAATTACTTTGGAGAGCATCGTAACAGTACAGACTTTAATTGAGTTGGCGGAGCC
>NC_051847.1:245948457-245956623 GCF_002237135.1 Teleopsis dalmanni
TATAAAAAGTATAGTGTATAGTAGTATATAAAGTAAAGAAAATAAAAATTATATGTTTCAAATTTCTGTCAAGTAACCAACCCCTTTCTATTTAGAAGGGGTCAGACTCAGAGGTTTCAATTATTTAAAACATATATATTATAAATGTGTATTATCTTTTACAAAGAAGTCTTATGCGAAATTGAGTTTATTTTTATTTTCATTATGTATTTGTGAGTTGAACACGGTTCTTGTTTAAGTAATATCATACTTCACAATAAGAACTACTGTGCCGAATACTATTTATTTTCACGAAGAACACCCGTTGTGATTCTAATAAAACTCTAAGATTTTGAATTTGCACTTTATAAGACTTGAATAATATACAGTCTGTATGTCAAGACTCACTAAATATGACATGGTTTTAAGCGTTGAGTGAAATGACAATTTCAAGTAAGGTTCTGAATCCAGTTGAAGTATCAATATTTAAAGTAATTAGTTGATCATGAACCAGTTAATAACTTTAGTAGATAGTCAATATCGATTAGTTTTCTTAATATGTTTTGTCTGATCAAAAGATCAATGTCTCTGTATATTCAAGCTCTACCATCTTTATTCATCTACAAAAATTTGTGAATAAAGTATTATATATAGACGCATGACACCAACATACATTTACATTATTACATACGTTTTAAATATATATAATATATTTAGTATTTGTGCTTTGACTCCATTAAAAAACCATAAAGTTTTGGAGACGTTTAATGAAGGAAGGTTTTAATAATGATGATGATAGAGATATGTTTAGTTTAGCCTACTATTTTATATTTGTATATAGAAATAGTCATAGGGTTGTCATGTACTGTAAGAGTTTAAACGCTTTAATTAAATCAGTCAAATTTTTTTTTACAAGTAACAAATAACTTTGTAGCATATAAGTTAATGATCATTTATTGTTATGATCATTATAACTATTGATCAATTGCATCAAAACAAATATTTCTTACGGGTTAGTTACCGTTGGTTAATTTCTGCAAAACAATATCCCGTAATGGATATGGAACTGGAACTGGAACGTTCCGAACTTATCGAAATATTCGAAAGTCGAATATTAAGTTTAAGCTTTAGTAGTTAAGTTATGTAAAGGAAAACTTGTAAACGGTTAGAACAATATCACCGATCAAAATTATATTATAGTAATAAACATTTCACTCGCTCTTCTGAACTGGGAACGAGCAAACATAATTTACATACTTCGTTTGACCGGACACTTTTCCGGATAGAACATTTTTTCTAACATAAAAGTGTTTTTGTCATTCATAGAAAAAATTTAAACACATATAACTGGACACAGCTTTTGAACAGACAATATGGATAATATAATGGATCATGTCATTATAGTGACAGTTCAATAGTTCAATAGTGATATGTATGTAAGTAATCTCTCCCACTCAATCTCTTTCTCTTAGTGTAGAATTAAGATAGACATAAGAACACTATTCTGTATAATATATAATATATAATAAATTGAGTCTGTTACAAACCGTAGACAACAACGGTCTTTTATGTTGCTCAAATATATATGAAATAGTACCAGTTCAATGGAAGTTGGTGAGCATTTTGATATTTGGAAAATCAAAATTATTACTCGTCACGATTGTCCTAGTCAATTCGCTCTAATTTTATGATATATTTGAATGTATAACGCAGGATATCTCCCGAAGAGCGTACAATGTATGCTTTTCCTGATTTATTCAGCTTTTGTAAAGTTTTTAAGTCAGAACAGCAAAATTACTACTCAGTAATGATTATATTTAGCCCAAAATTTTTTTACGCATTTTAATAAATATTATTTTGAGTACATATTTATTGTTAGTGTCGAATATTTAAAAAATTTTTATTTAAAACAAACTTTTTTTCGTCTATCTATACCTGATTAATATTGGAACGCTTTTCACGAAGGAATTTTCTTTTTTCACGCTGCACTGTTATGCAGTCCGTGTAGGACTTCAGATTTTCTTGATGAAAATGTTGATGGGTTTATATTATGACTCAAATGCTATAGCAAATGTCTCCTAATTTTATATATTGATTTATTGAAAGTATTTGTAACCCAGTTCTACCTATCATAACTACATAACAACCTCTTCGTCAGATAAAAATGCATTTTCCAGCGAAGTATGGATTTAAGAATAGCGTTTGGTGTTAGGTTCGCAAAAATTCAACGATTTTTTAACTTTTTAACATTTTCTTTATTAAACCAAAACCAAACCAAAAAAGAGAAATAGGCGTAAAAATATTAAGTAAAATTTAAATGGCATTCTTTCTTTCACACTAACTCAATGCAAAGATCAATTTTATGTATACGAATAAAAAATATCCTATCCAAAACCTGATGTAAGACCCATGTAAAAAAGGAGGACTTGCTTGAGTCCACATTATTTTTCACAATCTTTAAAATTATCCCAACATTCAGTTCAGTCTTTACAATGTCTTTCGCGCTGCAACCAATCAATATTGACGAATGCTTTTTTAGAAATTGTGGAACATCAGTTTTTTCTCCAGAAATGCAGCGAAAAAATATGTTGTGTCGTTGCTTAACCCATTTCGGCGAAACCGGTAATTTCATTTCGATTTATATGTCTTCACATATAAAAGTTAACTTTTATATTACTTTTTTGAATTATAATAGGATTATTATTGGCTCTAAAAGGAGAACAGGGATACGTCATGAGGTATACGTAGGATTAAAATAAAGTACACTGATAGTGAATATAAAATAGGTGACAGGACTGAAAGACCGATAAAAACTACTGAGGGGGATAGTTGAAGTCAGAATGTATGAATGTAGTCAATGGCAAGAGTGTCACGTCTCAGTCGGTTCCTATGAACTCACTTATAAATATATATAGAATTTGCTAACGACTTTTCTTTGTTTTTGTTTGATGTCTGCGGTGGCAAATAGTTGCCAAGAACTTACATTACAAAACCGGCGGGCATACCGGACCTGCCAGCGTGCCATAATAGGTTTCTAGAACTACCCTAATTGCAACAAGGCTGACACAACATATCATTGACTACTTTAATTTTATGTTTAGATTGTGTATTTCTACAATACACTCTAAAGCTATCTAAACAATAGCGATAATAGTTATGGTTTTAACACAGGAAAAATTACAACTTTTTTAGTTCATTCGTGGTATTTCTTAGAAATGAATAACTAAAATGTTAGGTTTCCATCTCTTGATTAAAGAAATTAATGTGGTTCTAGCATATTGTATAAAGAACCATCTTCTAGACGCATGAGTTCAAACATTTTCCTTATGTATTATCATCCATATATCAAAGTTTATTACGTCTGCTATTAAAATGAATAAAAATGAACTAAAATAACCTATAATGAAGTTAATAAATTTTGCAATTTCTATTAGATTTCTATTTTAGTTATAAATCAGAACAAAAACCAAAAAAAAAAAAATGAAACTATATATATATGTGACTTATGTCACCATTACTAGATTTGCGTTCTATACAAGTAATTTGTACACAAGCAAATCGTGAGCTTTTGACAAACTTTCACGAAATATTAAAGATTTTAAAGGCCTGGGCTGAAAAGTTACAATTAAACTAATATGTAGCCCAAAATATGCAACAACACTAATAGATTACAAATGCATTAAAAATATCAATCATCGTAAGCTATGTATGACTTAAACTCCAATGCTAAACTAAAGTGAATAAGAATTATATTTTGAGTGAAATATGAATTATTTTATTTGCACGTATGCAGGTATTGTCCGATACGTAACTGATCTATTTGGACATACTAACATATGTTCGAGTTTTAAAATTTTGTGCTCCTTTATGTTCCTCTCTCACAAACACGACTCTCATATATTATGTTTGCAATATAGGAAAAATGCTGTTGTGGATATTTCTATGATTACAACTGAATATCTTCACGCTTAATAAACATTAAATTCGTTCTAATAATGCGAAAATAAAAAAAGTTGTTTACATAAAGAATATATATAGCATTAATATGTAACAAAAAATTGACATATGGACATATTGACTTATTGACAAGGTTTTATGAGTTTTAATTCATTTAATTTTTGGCTGTCCGTAAAGCTGTTTTAAATATTGCCAATCCTTACATCAGTGGTGTTTTAGAAATATTTCTTATATTTAATTATCCCTAAATAATTTTTTGAAACTGCAGGTAGCAAGGGTTGAACTGGGACTCTATATAATTGTTCAAATTTAAATAAATTTTCTCAACATTCTTATCTTAATTAAAACTCTGCGGCCTTTACTATTTAGCTATTTTTTATTTAGGCCTGATAAAATTGGTTTCTTAATGTATTTAGGATAAGAAATCCGTACACATTAGCAGTGGTGGTTGTTTAAATTGCTTATCATTCATGTAAGCAAAATACCACCAACGCACAAGAAGATAACAATTACTTGATTATTTAGGATAGAGTATTTTCTTGTCTGCGCAAATTGCTTATTTACGCATGCTCAAATTACTTTTATATTTAGGATAGAATATTTTCTTTGTTTATTTTATGATCAAATATTTTGTATATTTAATTTGAGAGATAAACCAATATCATGCATTTAGTTATAAGGATAGATTTTAAGTTACTATATAAGCAGTTCATTTTTAAAAATAAATTCAGTGTCTTACAAACATTCAATGAGTATTAAATTTTTACAACGGGGTAATTTTTTAATATTAATTTTAAGCTCAGAGTCAATACTCGAGTTTTGCAATACTTATGTATAACTTTTGGTATTAATTCCTCTACATGCTGTTTTTGGGCACTATTAGTTCCAGTCCGGTTACCCGTTTTACTGTCTGTTGCATGGAGTACTTCAATTTGAAAGAAAAAAATATTGTCCCTCTCTTTTCGTATTAAATGCAGCTAAGACAAATTAAATAATGTTAAAAGATGAAATTAATTTAAAGTTTTTTTCCTTTTCGATTTAACTTTAAATAACTTTTGACACTTTTTATGAATGGCAAGCACATATTCGAATGTGAAAGCTTCAGTGTCATTGGTGGTCCTTTCAAAATTTACACATTTTCAATATTTAAAAATATCAAACAAAACAAATATCAAAAAAAAACATTTATAAACGAAATCTAACATCAATTTATACATTTTAATAATTTTCATAATTTCAATAATTATTGAATCTTTTCACTGTTTACTGTTTTTTATACAAAGACACTTTTCAAGTCTTTATGAGTGAAATTGTAGAGTTACTCTGACTTCTGACTTCTGACCCCTGACCTCTGACCTCTGCATCTAAATATTGAGTCTATATAAATTCAAATGATATTGTCTTCTATCAACTTAAAGCCAAGTACATATCTAAAGCAATTTAATATTCTGTTACTTATGAGTAGATCGAGTGATAGATTGTTGTGATAGAATTATGAAGCACTAAACATAACGAGAATGATATAAATTTAGGATTAAGAGAACAAAAAAAATCTTATCTGTAAGTTTATTCATCCAATTTCAATCTGCCATCACATTAATGTCGCAAACTAGCCTTTGAGCGAACTGGATGAAACTCAACTGGATGAAAAAAACTTTCTATGAACTTAAATGTATTATCTTAATTAATTTACAAGATTAGTTAACTAAATAATAACCAAATAAATACCATATGTTTGTCATGTAAATACCACAGAAAATTTTTTCGGCTAAATGTCCACAAAATATTCCGGAAATAATATTTTCTGGAATATATTTTGAGATTCGCAACAAAACTATTGTATTCGCAACTATAAAGCGCAGTTTATACCCTTTATCAGATTTCTGTTTTAATAAGTATATGGGTCATTCTTTACAAATCGGACACCTGTTTCACCTCATGATCTCCGATTTGGCTGAAATTTTTTTATGAGCTCCTCTCATGAAATAAAAAGACCTGTATATCGGGAAAAAATTTTGTGATTTTTTTCCTAGGAGATATGGACACATAAGGTTTTGAGAATTGTGGCTATATCACAAATTTCATAAATGGTAGGAACTTGAAATTTACTGCGTTTTAAATATAGTAGATTGATCGTTCAGGAAATTGTTTAAACAATTAAAATCGTGTATGTTTAAGTACTAATGTTAACCGTTAAATTTTAAAAAAATTTTCTCAAAACATGAATCCAAAATTTTCATTTTTTATTTTTTTTATATTTTATTTTGATTTAGTTTCAAATTCTACTGCGAAATTAAAACTTTCAGGAAACCATTATTTTTTAAAATTTTTTGATATATTTTTTTTCCGCAAAACACATCAAGCACAAGCGTACCATATTTCCATTGAGTCAATTTTCAAAGAATATGCTACAAATATTCTTATATAATATTTCGATTAGTAATAAAATTCTACATAAAACCCAAAAATTTCAGGATGATGTTGTCCTTAGAAGTACTTTTAAAAGTTAATTTGTCCTTCACATCACACAAAACACATGCTCACGATTTTGCAGTAAAAAAACAAAAACTAAGAAGGAATATGTCACACAAATTTTTCTTTTTTAGTTTTGATTCAGATTAATCAATAAATTCCACTTAAAAAATAAATATTTCTGGTGCGATATTGTTTCAGGTGATCTTCGCGTTACTCATACACACCATAGCACCTTTAAATCAAATTTCCAAGAGAAACTATACAAACATTTTCACTTTTTAATTCAAAATTAAATATATGCTAAATTCCACATGAAATATTATCATTTTAAATTAGTTCCACATCTTCTCTATTTTTAAATTACAAATTTTAACATTATTAAACCTTTTAATAAACTTTTTTCTTATATAGAAGAATTAAAAAATTAATTAGTTCCACACCAGCTCAACTACCTACATTACTTCTACCTTTTTGGTGAAGTGTTTTTCTGATATAGTTGGAAGAACATTCTGCACAGGTCAAATATGCTATAGGAAGTTTTCTGGGAAGAACTATAGACAAATTATTTAATTTTGTTGTATTTACATTGATGTTATTAGTACTATTTCATCCTTGATACATAATCTGTAACATTTGAAGAAGGAAACATTTTTAGATTAATATTTTTTTCTAATAGGGAATAAAACAGCGATATTTGAATGAGCTTTTAACTGCTGTAGCTGCTTCGAAGCGGTGTTTAATCTTATTCATCTTCATTTTTGTAGTTTTGTAATGGCGCACAATATATGGCAAACATTCCTTAAACCACTTAAATAACCCCTTCCTAGTTTGGATTGTATTCTATATTTGTTGAAGGCCAGCTCTTGCGGCATTCCTCTTTAAGGTTCCAGCAAAACCATCATATGTCCTTTGCCGTGTGAAGTTAGGAAAAAGCGCCATTCTCCCTCTAAACCAAAGTCCGCTTTGTGATGAGTTAAATGAATAAAATTTTTCAACGGAAAAATCGGAAAAATCGGAAAAATCGAAGAAGTCAATACATTTTTATTATAATTTGAAGGTGTAGATGTATGTTTTCGAATAAATATACGATAGTTGTGTTATTATGTAAACGGTCAAATATGAAGACAAATGTTTTTATATGTAGTTATGAAGTTCATAATAGTAGTAGTGGTAGTAATGGTAGTAATGGTGATTGCAAACGAATAAATTTTTTGCCAAATCATTATTCTACTAAATGCCTTGTATAGAGTATTGAATCAGAAGAGCATATTATTTGAAGAAATCGCACAAAACAATGAAGCCTGTTTCTGGTTCTGCCTGTTTTTCAACGATAAAGGAATCCAACAGTAATTTGTCTAACCGTCTTGGTTTGTTAAGGATTCGAAATATTCGTCTATTGGTGATGTCAATGTTTTTAAAGTGCTTCCCTATTCACGAACCCATTGTTTGTATGTAATAGTTTCAATTATGTTGTCATCAAAGATCTCCAGAAGTTCTTGATTAATGTTTTCCAGTTTCAGGACATTTGGCGCAGGTTCCTTAAAAACATTATGTGAGTGAAGTATAGCAAATCATGCGCTGTTGGCAATCTTTACAGTCATTTATCAGCTTTCTAGAGCATGCAGTCAGTGTTTTCATATTTACTTCATCTATCACATAGAAAAACTGAATGCAGTGTTGTGCAATGCTGTTGTCGTGAACATTCAAATTTAGAAAAACTATATTCAAAGTCCAGGTATTTGCGCTTGAAAAGAA
>NC_051847.1:245956723-245968380 GCF_002237135.1 Teleopsis dalmanni
TAGAGCATTTCAGGTTTAGAAAACCGAGGTTAATTTTTTAATAAATAAGTTGTATTAATAACATAAACACTATATATATTAACAATACTAGTGGAATATTTGGCAATGACAGTTGTTTCCTTTAGATGATTTTGTGGTATTAATTGATTTGTAATGATAACGCAAACTTAACAATAAGAGATACTTACAACTCATGTGAAACAAGACATATGAAAAGTGAAACACTAGAACAACGTACAGTATGATTAGAAAATATGACAATTAAGTGAACAGTTGATACAGCACATAAAACACCAGCACAACGTAATGCGAGTATTAAGCTAATTGGAGCAAATTATGCTAAACAACGAATTCTGCTATAACGAATGGAAACAATTTTAATATATAATATATAAATATAATATAAATATATAAATAATAATAACATAATATAAATATATAAACATTTAGATCATATTTAAATATATATATTTAAATGTATAAATATTTATATTATATATAAATATTGATCTGATATCTATCTTATTGATATCATCTCAAGAACTATTTTCAAATAACTTTCAACTACCTTTTACATTTACTATTTTATTTTTATTGACAAGTTCATTTAAAATCTAATCTTTAATATAGCTTTTCTCTGTTGTTATTATTTACATCTTGTTTTAGTCAAGATTGCTCTTATATGGTTATATAGGGTTCTATGGGAGTGTATTGCGCAGTGCTTTAAACTGAAGAGACTAAGTCATTATGGGGATATCGTCTATGGTAATATAAAAATTTACACACTTGCATAACATGTTTATTCGATGCATCGTTGCGAGATGGATTCGCGCTGATAAACCTATTTTGATTTTGATTGCTTTGAGTTGGTGATTACAGGTTTCTGAACTTAGCTGCCTAGTGTAGCATTGGAGTGACACTTGGATATGAACGGCGCCAGTAGGTCTTTGTAGGTCCCTTCGTTTCGTTAAAACCATCTTAGGCCTTAGGTTACGTTCTGTCGTCGCCACCCTTAAGTTGTTTATATGAAATCACGTAGTAATAAAAAAAAATTTCTCAAATTAGTTTTAAAACAAAATGGTTGGGAATAAATTTTTTACCATTTTTCCTTTAAAGTGACGGTTATTACAATTAATGCTTTTTGTTATTGTTTGGAATACGTCAATCTCTTCTTAAAACAACATATATGCATTATTTTTTTTCGGTTCTTTTAGATAAATCAAACACGTAATTTTCAAGTGAAATTAATTTTTTTTGCGACAGCTGGTTTAGAAGGTAGGTGGACCAAATCAATTTTTTTTATTATTATATGGAACTACTCAACCCCTTCTTAAGCCAACACTTGTGTGGATGTACCGTTTTTTCCAAAATCAATTTTTTTTATTATAATTTGGAACACCATTTGGCTCGACGTCCTTTTACGCAAACAAAAATTGGATAACATATAGTGTTCGTTCAAAATCATCTTCACTATAATAGGATGAAGATAAATATTTGTGCGTACCTAATAATAGACTCTTAATACTCACAAAATGGCTCACAGAAATGTTAAGTTAATTAGAGCATTGTCAAAATTTTTACAATAATATTAACAACTATAGCGCAGGTGTTGATATAAGTAGATAGTATACATATATACATAGATAGTATAGATAGTACATATAGTATATGTACTATATACTCTATACTATACTATATATCTATAATTATACGTGCGCTATAGTTGTTAGTATTATTGTAAAAATTTTGGCACATATATGCATATATGCATATATATGTACGTATGCAGATAGTGTTCTATGCTTAAAACATTTTTATGGGTATGCTTGACAAAAATGAAGAATTTTCATAAACTCCTTTGAAATGTGTTAAAATATCAATCTGTTATATATTAGTAGCTCTGTTTTTGTCCCAAAAAATTTCTAAATATTTTTTTTAAGAAATTAAGCAGGAACTGAACTGATATATCAAAACATTAAACTTTCATTCTAGATATGCATTTGCAAACATGTATGTGCCACATATGGCCTCATAAAATAGTCTTAATTATTCATTTAACAAACAATAACAACAATTTCCCTATAATTTTAATATTTGTTGTTGTGTCACTTGTTCTTCCCGCAGAGAGTAAGTAAGGCATCACCCATAATTTCTATGCTCTATGATAAAAGTTAGTCTGTCTGTTTGTCTGTTTGTCTGTCTGTCATGTTGTTGTAATGTTGTCAGTTTTTTAGGCACAATTTCCGGGTCATTGACTTTTCCATTTCTCCACATTGAATGTACGCGCACAAACGACACAACCCAACATACACACACATACATATATATTTACAAACATATTTACGAACGTATCCATACAAAAGCTCAAATACATGATCGTAAATGACAAAACGATAAAAACTGATGGTAAAAATAATATACATAAAGTAAAATAAAATCCAGAAAAACACAAGAATAAAAAAAATATATATGAAATAAAATGAAAATAAACTTGCAGCGTTTTAGAACCTTAAGAAAAATACGCACAAACGAAACAACAACAACAATAACAACAGCAACCATCAAAAACATTACAAGAAAAAAAACTGAAGAAAAAAAAATCAAATCTAAAAGAAAAGTCAAACTGCAGCGAACAGTTAAAAAAATAAACGCGTGGAACACGTTTGTGCTGCGAAAACAAAATACAATCCAAGCTAAAACTAAAAAACAACAATAACAATAACAACAACAACAAATGCACACCAAACGAACGCATATGAGAGCTAAACAGCCTTCGTGTTTATATGAGTGAAGTGCATGCGGCGTGGAGCATGTGGAGCGAAAAATCAAAAACGAACGATATGAACGAAACAGCTATTAAAAGAAACTGTTGGGTTGTAGAAGGGGGCCACAATAACAAGACTGCAATGCAACAACAATAACAACAACAACAATAACCATAATAACAACAACACGATAAGTGCAACAGCACAACAATATCCTCAAGTAAAAAATGAAAATAAAATGAAGAAAATAAAAATAAAAAAAAAACGAAGTAGAAATAAAAATAAAAATAACATGCAATGCAACCGGCAAAGATCGAGATCGTGTCAAAGAGCGCATTGGCAACAAGAAACCAAGAACCTGCTTCAAACTGAAATTGCTGCACTCGTTGCCTCCGGTAGCTAAGTTCATCACCATCATAAGGTAAAAGAAAACAATAATAACAGCAACACAGCAATACAGCAACAACAAAATACAATGACAACGATAACGACGACGCAACGACAACGACAATAATAATAACGACAATAACAATAAAAGCAACACAAAAAAGTATAAAAACAACAAAAACAACAACATGAATAACACCAATAACAAAGTTGAAGACGTCAAGCAATAACACCGCAAGACCATGTGGTTTTTAAAACTTGCTCTTTACTACTCTTACTCCATGATCGTTTGCTTTTCACTATTATGCCACTCAATCGACCGACTACGTTGACGACTACAATGACGTTTTCGTTTTCGTCAACTTCGATGCAGACGTCGACGTTAGCGGCAGCATTAACGTTAACGTAAACGTAAATGACACCGCCGATGGATTTGATTGTTTTATTTGTTATATTCGTTGAAATTGCAATCTTTTGTATTAGCTTGTCTATAAGCAAGCAGAGCAGAGCCGAGCCATCCAATCCATCCCATTGCCATGAATAAGTGAATGAGTTTTGTTATTGCTGTTGTTGTTGTTGTTGCTTTCAACTACAGCACAACTAACCGAATGTTCGTACGAGTGTGTGGACAAGTAATACAAAATGTCAGAATGATTTTGTGATGCTGTTTTGTGGCTGCTGTGCTGTTATGCCTTCGTTGTTGTTGTTGTTATTGTTGTGCTGCCAGTCCCTCTGTTACTGCAATTGCACTTCTTACATATTATGAGTACTTCAATAATTCCATGTAATTTAATAATCATAACAAAGTAATTCGACTCTAACCAATAAAAAACAATAAAAAAACGACATGAAAAATTTATAAAATAATAATAATGAAATTGAAAAACCAGCCATAAAGCATAAAAATAACAGAGAATTTAGCATGCCGCATCCGCCGTCTGCAGCATTTTAACGCATTTTAATCAGCGTGTCGCATAATTACCGGATGCAGCACTTCTGCCATTCAGTAGCCAGCCAGCAGCAACCCAGCAGCACCGAAATACATGCGAATGCACATTGTGAGCAAGAAGTCGAAGTGATTAAAACGCTGAGTTAAATATACTCGTATATATGGGGGACTCGGGACTACTCAGAGGTTCGATCAAAGAGAATTCTTCAAAAAATATGCCAAAAATTTGAATGGCAGGGATTGAATGAAAAAAAAAAAACAAATAATTATAAATAATTAGCATAAAATACGTAAATAATTAAAGATTTTATATATTTGGTTCTACTCTCGTAGGCCTTCGCCACATGGTCTACAGCCAGCTCTGCTGAAACGGAAATAATTCGTTCGTTTTTTTCTCTCTGCGATTACACCAACAGCAAGCGCAAGCCTGACACAAGCACTTCCCCAACCCTATTCATTGCAAGAAAGAATGCGGTTACTCTCATCGACGGTTAGCTTCATACGCTCCTCCATAATTGACGGCAGGTACTTCCCCAACCCCGTCTATTATATGCGAACTCAAATTACTCGCATAGGCGAGCATTCCCTTACGATCGTCTGGCGGCTTCTCACCGCGCAGGATAACCCACCTACCAATGACTTAACTATTAGCACCCTATCGTCTGACTTCTAGCTTCATAGCTAGCTATGAAATCAGAGGCCCTCAGCGTCTACCATATCACATATTAAACAGCGATGCGAGAAATTCAGATGCCGTTATCACTCCTCTCCATTACCGTGGATTTCGTGAGCCTGGTCGCACAATCCTTAGCTAGTTTACCGCTTGCACTTGCGTAGTAGTATCATCCCCTCCACCTTCTCCTCTCCTGATCACTGGACTGAAGTTACCATACAGGGACAGTGGTGAAAATCTTCTCCATTTATTTTTAAGAGGTGGTTTTAGTTGATTAAAGTATCATATTGTTGTTGTTGATGTTTTTCACTGATCGTAAAAATAGCCATAACATGCAAGTCAGTCTACGTGCTATTATAAAAAGAGCTTGGGCAATCATCAAGAATGTAATTACACTCCATGTTAACCACATGGACAATTTGTATACTTCTGTAGACCCCAGTATATAAATTGCACACGAAGCTTTCTGCAGCTAGCATATATTAGGTGAGTACACCTCCAATCGAGCTATACAAAAATTGAACTACACACAGCTTACTAAATGCCCACCCAACCAATGCATACTTGCCACGGAAGGCAAGTTACTATAGATGGCGTATCACTTCTTATTAATTTGAAACTTATGGTAAGTTGAAAAATTTGCAGCTAGAGGTACATGAAAGGTTCAAGAATTTAGTCTTCAATATGGCGTGCTGCTTATATAAAAATTCAATGGGATATTTATATTATTAATTACCTGATTTTATGGACAACGAAGGGTTTACTTCTATCTCAATACCGAAGAAGTGTTAACGGAAAGCTAGTATTGTGAGTAACCTAACATAGATACAGCACTAAACAACGCTTGCTTGCAAGTTCACAAGGTTACAATCAAACCTATAGTAAGAGCTACAGCTACATAATTAATAGTTCGAGAATATCGGGTTTCTTTTAACGAGTTAGCTTGGCATATCAGTGTCCAACTCACATGAATACCTTATCTCTGAGACATTTCAAGTAACTGCAGGGTCAAGCTAGACACTTTACTTTCTAAAACTCAGTTTTTGGATATTGGTATCCAACTTACACCGGCAAAGTTGGCAATATCTGAGCACAGCTAAATAAATTCGAACAAATGAACCCTCCTGTCAGATCTCAAGATCGAGGTGGTCTAAATTGGAAAAGAAATGTGCCAGTCGGCTGTTTCAATTAACACTACAGTAGCACTACGGTATCGATGCTGATGAGTCCATGTATACTAGGGGGACATGCTATAAAACTAGTTTAACGCTACAACGACTTTTGTCGGGATGGTAAATCTACGGAAGAGAAAGAAATTGTACATGACTCTCCAACCTAATTTAACGGATATATCTTAATTTGCCTCCAAGTTTTATTACTTGTGAAAGCTTCTTTCCTTTATTCAAAACAAAAACAAGGCACAGCATTCTGATACTATAATTTGCCTAAATAAGACATTGGGTATGCATTATCTTTATAAGATGTAAGATATATGTAAGTATAAGTGAATAGAGTGAATATTGACATTAAGTGTTAAAAATTGTAAGTAAATTTCCAAAGATTCCCATTTGTTTTAAAATAATTAAATATATTTAAAGAAAATAATTAAAATTTTTTCTGCAAATATAATATAAATATAAATAATAAAATAATTAAAAAATTTATTTGTATACATATATATATATATATAATATATTAAATACAAAGTTTGAAAATAACTTAATTTGTATTTTAAAAATTTAATACATAATTAATGCCTTAATAAATCAAATGGTGATATATAAACCAGTTCCCATTTGATTTATAGCTTTCTATTTGTATAATAAACAGAAATTACCTATCTATCTATATATGCATACACCCATACAATCATTTGTAAATACTTACATCTGAAGTTTCTTGTATTTCTGTCTTGAGTTTCAATTGATTTAATTAAAGAATAACAATGAAAATCAATTATAATTTGTTGCATCATCGTTATAAAATGCAATATGCATGCATAAAACAATTAAAAAGTATTACAAAAACTACATACACACATATATCTATTATGTACATATATAGATACAATAATATATAACTATTCAAATTTGAAATTATTCAACATTCACCGCATGTGACACTACTGCAGCTATCTGAACAATTCTCGTACTATAGCATTCGTGAATAAAAAAATAATCATAAATAAATAAAATAAAATAAAAAATACTTCTTAAACATGAAATAGAATAAAATATTAGCAATATTATGTTTGTTGTCGTTGTTGTTGTTATATTGGAATATCAATTTATGAAATTAGGAACAAAGCAGCACAGCTCAAATTAGCTACAACATAAGTCAAACGTAGCAACATGCAATTTTGTTGTTGCAATTATTCTACACTTGCTCGCATAACTACAGCAATAGCAACAGCAACAGCAACAGCAACACCAACAATAAAATAATTATTACAATAATATCAACGATAAAAAATTGCATCAATTGCAATCGAATCGTCGTCGCTTTTTAGGGTCAATAAAGTGCAAGTCTCACGACACAATTAAACTGAGAGACAATACACTGCAAGTGAGTATTTTCAGTTAAGTATTTATCTTGAAGATTACAAGTATCTTTAATAGTTATAAGTTAAAAATTATTTATCTTTAATTAATCTTAAGATTCACATCGGTATACCCAGCTACCTGTCTATCTAGTCTTCATGCGCTCACTTCTTTTATTCAATCCAAAAAAATGATAATTCAGAAGCTTGTATCTCAATTATCTATATATACCTATATATATATTTAGAACTTGCGACAGGTTAAATATCTCTTTTACACAAAATTTTTAATATTGTATTGTATCTTTAAGTGGTTTTTTTCTTGACCCGTACTACCTCTGAGCTTATCTCTGGAAAGAAACTTTAGTTTTTAACAATGATTACGTAGAAAAATTCTATATCTCGGTGATCTCTTTTTATACAGAACTTGTGAGATCGTATAACATGATTTTTCAACACCTAAACTATTTTTGTAGCTTTTAATGATAAAGCGAATGTGATCATTCTAAATAATATTCACCTGTCGAACTTGTTATGGATTGGAAAATTTCGTAAAGATGAGGAAAACGACACTTTGGGAACGGGTTCAGATTGGGAATATATAACAATGAAAAAAAAATAATTAAAATATTTCATGGTTTCTCAAAAACTTAGGATTTATAAAATTCTGTATAATAAATCTTTTGGATTAATAGTTTCTCAAAAACTTAGAAGCTTACAATTCTGTATAATAAATCTGTTGGTACTAAAACAAAAAAAAAATAAACAAAAATAATAATATATTTTCATTACTTATGAAACTCCTTTTAGCAGATTAAAATTTTGATTT
This sequence comes from Teleopsis dalmanni, assembly GCF_002237135.1. NCBI lineage: Eukaryota > Metazoa > Arthropoda > Insecta > Diptera > Diopsidae > Teleopsis > Teleopsis dalmanni. The sequence continues at coordinate 245,964,866 of NC_051847.1, forward strand.
TTAGACCACAGATTTTTATAATCTTATTGTTCTGCATAAGATTTTCAACTATGCGATGTACCGATATAACTTAAAGCCATTGAAATCGAAATCATCCAAAACACAGCTAATTAAAATATTTTGTTCTATGATACTTTGTAGACAAAGGTGAACTGTAAACCAAAACATTGGAATTGTAAGATTGCTTTTTTACCACAAACAAATCTCTAACAGAGCAAAAGAGTTATATTTGTATTTTTCCATAATTCTAATTAGTACCGACCTTAGAGATCCAATTGAAGTCTCAGAGTATTAGATAGGCTAGTATGTAGCTCAACAAATATCTTAATCAGTGACATCTAAATGGTGCTTTGACATATTACAATAAAAAAGCTCTAACCTCTATTAAGAACTGGTTCTATTAAATAGGGGTATTCAATAAATATTTATATAGCTGCTATAAATAAAACTAAGAAATAGATAATATAAACTCGTACACGTTAATTAATTTCAGATAAGCGAACTATGTAGTGGCTTCCACAGTGATGTTTAAGATCATTTATTACGCAACTAAGATAACGTGATGTAATAAAATATAGCACCGACTATAAAATCGTCATCACCGTCACATATGCGAAGTAATATTTATTAATTTTATTTTTATTAATATTTATATATAAATAAAAACAGGATTAAATGTGTCAACTTAAGTTATATAGAAATATTTATATGATCTTTAGTCCAATCTTTAGTTTAATACATTTCCAACACTGAAAATTCAACAAAAAATATTTATTATAAAAATATTAATATGAAATTTGTTTGATTGCCTGCCTCACAAACGTTAAAAAGATTCATCACCAACTTATTAGAAGCAATATCAGCATAATCGAAGGCACACCAAGAACCCACTAATTTTTTGCCAAAACAATCCAGTAGAATTCTTAAAAAAGGATAGTGCTTTAATCTCATAGATATAAATTAGGACATTCTAGAAATCTCTGGAAAGATTATAATAAGATCACATCTTAATAGTAATAATCTCTGCTTAAAAGATAGTGGATCAAGAACAAAACGATTTTTAAGTAGATAACTCCTCTGTATGAAGATTATAATGTTTAGTTCTAGACAAGAAGAAACAACTTTATATCAAATAATCAGGAATATGCAGTTTTAAAAGCCTACCGGTCCAAAATTTGTTGTACATTGGATCTCTCATATATGGATTTGGATAGTAAGGAGTACCTTACTTGCAATTAATACTGAAATTGGTTTGATAACAAGATACAGGAAGATAAGTAAGACCAGCGATGTGAAGGTGAAATGACTAGCGACCTAAATTTAATTAATGTTTCTGCAATTAAATCTCTGAAATAGAGTTTTAAAAAGCATAGTTTGAAACTGGATGTGACAGTTTAATGTAATTAGTGTACTCCATAGTCATGTCTCCTATTGGCAGTGACCCAAGATTTTGCTTTTCTTTTTTTGCTTTCTCTTTTCTTTAAATTGAAAAAAAATTTTGTGGACCTACACAGAATAAACTAACGTCAAAATAATAGAATGATTGAATCAAGAATGAATAGAATGAAGTCAAGGTGAAGAGAATGATTTCAACACTTACTAGCGAAAATATACTCGTAGTTGAAATATATATTTATTATTTAATTATAGTAAAGTTCAAGTAAGTGTTATAAGTAATCTTGAGTTTATTAAAATTTTTATATTTTATATTCATGTTACATTATTATATTTAAGTAAGTCACGTAATATCCGATAATACCGACAGCAGGGTTCTGACAGAAGTAAATATCAATTGTTTTAAGTGTAAAAATTAATAGAAATTGTAAGTGAATAAATTTAATAGCAATTGACAATTACGGTGTAAACAATTTATTTTACTATTTATATTTACTTTGATGGTTTATTTAGCAGCGTTTTGTGCAAGAGAAAACTTGGTACCTAATAAAGGCTCTAGTTTTTAAAATCACAAAATCATCTTGAAGTTATTTGGTACACCAGGACGTATTATTTACCTATTACTTCAGGACGCTGGTGTTAGTTTAACTCCAAAATACCGGAGTTATATATTTTACTCTGTATCGTACTGATAATCCAATGATTTACATTGCGAAATTATAGTAGCATATATATAATAGCATACCACAACTTATAATAGCATACCACGACTTATAATAGCATACCATGACTTATGAAATCGAATGTCAATCCGTGATCAGAGTCTTCTAAGTCAACTGGAACATTGTAATACTGTTTGTGTGTATTTTACGATTCACAGTTTCATATTTCACTCGGTTCAATGAAAGTCGTATGAAGATGCTGGATTTGTTTTCTAGTAATTCAAGCTTTATCTAAACGAAGAAATGGAATTCTCCATTGGAGTTGTTCTATACACTCTTACTGAGAGCAGTGACATTAGTATTTTGTAATAAACTGTGTTCTTACCAGAATAATAATAAATGCAATCTTCAAACGATTCCTAACTTGTATACACAATGATTTTCACAATTCTTTACATATAATATATTATCAATTTGAAAATCTAAAGTTTAATATGAGATAATATAAAAAATACACACCGTTTTTTTTAATAGATGGTGTTGGTACCCATATGTCTGGATAAAGGTGCGTGTCATATGTGGGATATATGCTTGTGTCGATATGTCGGGATATGTCGATATGTCGTCATAGAGATGCGAGTCCTTATGTGGGATATATGTTTGTGTCGATATTTCTTTGAAAGATGACATTTAAAAAATACTGGTCTATGTCACTATAACTAATATGGAGTTATAATAAATGAAATAACTCTAGAAATGTTCGATTGGGCAAATGAGTTCAACAGATCATGAGTAAATCTTGATTGAATCCGGACTTACCAATCGAAAACGCCATTATACACTTTTTGTTATATGAGTTACTTCGGACAACTTTGCGATATATACGATTTTAAAAAGTTTAGTTTATTTAAATTCAAATTTTTAAGTATATTGAAGGTTAATTATAATTAATTGTCATGGTTTAAATTAGTAAATTGTTTGACGTATTAAATGGTTATGCATTGTAATATTTTTTGCTTAAAAAAAATATGACATGACACTTCATATGATTTTCTAAAATATTACAGATAACTACGAACATCCAACATCAACCAACAGATGAGTTCCAAGGCAGTCGTATATTTATGTTGGTAAAATTTGAATGAAATTGTGAGAAGCACTAAATTTCATTGAGTAGAAAAGGAAGATATTTTAATGTGCCTGACTGTTGTGATGTCCAGCTGTCCGGCAACTTTTTCCCTACGTATACGTATTGACGCATTGGTTAAGCCCACGCTCGGAACGTGTTGTTGAATTAAAACTCAAATTTAAAATATATCCGTAGAAATTTTGTAGCGTCCACGTTGCTTCATTGTTAATTCGTTTCTTCTCAGTCGCCAGTTGCCAGTTGGTAGATTGGTTGGTCTGTTGGTAGTTGGTAGTTAGTTTGTTGGTAGGTTGATCAGTTAGTTTGTGCGG